>NW_017308649.1:40944-75234 GCF_000935625.1 Nanorana parkeri | reverse complement strand
CAATACATCTGACCTACCACCGACCCACCTTCAATACATCTGACCTACCACCGACCCACCTTCAATACATCTGACCTACCACTGATCCACCTTCAATATGTCTGACCTACCACCGACCCACCTTCAATATCCCTGACCTACCACCGACCCAGCTGCAACATCTCTGACCTACCACCGACCCACCGTCAATATCTCTGACCTACCACCGACCCACCTTCAATATCTCACCTACCACCGACCCACCTGCAACATCTTTGACCTACCACCGACCTACCTTCAATACATCTGACCTACCACTGATCCACCTTCAATATCTCTGACCTACCACAGATCCACCTTCAATATCTCTGACCTACCACCGACCCACCGTCAATATCTCTGACCTACCACCGACCCACCTTCAATACATCTGACCTACCACCGACCCACCTTCAATACATCTCACCTACCACCGACCCACCTTCAACATCTTTGACCTACCACCGACCCACCTGCAACATCTTTGACCTACCACCGACCTACCTGCAATATCTCTGACCTACCACCGACCCATCCACAATATGATAGGAAGATATTACAGATGAATGCGGCTCTCTAATCGCTACATGTATTTTCTTAAATGTGAGCAGTTTGTACCTGTGACCTGGTATCAGCCACTTGCAGTACAGCAGAGCTCAGACTAGGAAAGGGAGAAGCACCACTAGTCAACAGTGCTCATGTGCTAACAAGGAACAGGCTGATGGGAGGAGAGAGCAGAGTGACAGAGACATGAGCTTATAAGCGGCTTCTCCTTTACTGTCCAGTCACAGGCTGCCTCAGAAGAAGTAGGAAGGATGATGCTGGTCATCAGACGAAGGACATCTTCCAGAAAAAGTGCTACAAGGGACCTCTGATCATCCAAATGCCAGTTGCTTGGCTAGCTCTAACCTCAATAGTGTGAGCCAATTACCCTAAACGAGCATGCAGCAAGTGAAGCCAGATCCAAATCAGAGCCAGCCTGCATACCTGCTCATGGCCAGCGATCCAGAAAGCCCCTAAAGGTTTCGGACCAACATGGCAGCCAGCAAACCAGCATTCTCAAAAGGAACTTCCAGCCTGCGTATATTCCAAGTGCAGGTTCCCTTTAAGAAAATTAAAGGGGCCCCGCACATATCTTGTGCTCCCCTTTAAGAATACATTACAGTGGAAAAAATCAGATACCGTTAACGAACGCACTTTAATTCTCCGCCGCTTGTGCGCAGAGGGCTTCGGACGAGCCGTAAAATCAATTACTACACAATAGTGCAGATCGTGGCTACCGCCCCCCGATCGCCGGACGTAAAGTTTTACGGCGGAAAAAGCAGAGAAGAGATGAAATTGCCTCCTGACCTCCGGGTCTTGTCAGACGCGCCCAATAAAATATAGGTTTTAATCGGCGAGCCGCCTGGACTGCAAATCACCCGACGGTTTAATAGCTACAAACTCTCCAAAGATTAAATTAGTGTGAATAATTAGCAGCCGATGTGTTCGTAAGATTCACTCAGCGTGTAATTATGGCGCCTCGCAGGATGAACAATAAGAAGCCAGATATATATATACGGACGGCGGCACAGTCAACGCGCCTCGTTACTCTCACTCTATATCGTCCATATACACTATATTGCCAAAAGTATTGGGACGCCCCTCCAAATCATTGGATTCAGGTGTTCCGTGACATTTCCTGGCTACTAAATATTCCGCGGTCACCTGTTAGTGGTATTATAACAAAGTGGAAGCAACTGGGAACAACAGCAACTCAGCCAGAGGCCACGTAACATTACAGAGTCAGCAGGGTCAGCGCATGCTGAAGCGCACAGTGCGCAGAAGTCGCCAACTGTCTGCAGAGTCAATAGCTACAGACCTCCAAACTTGGTGTGGCCTTCAGATTGGCCCAACAACAGTGCATAGAGAGCTTCATGGAATGGGTTTCCATGGCCGAGCAGCTGCATCCAAGCCTCACATCACCAAGTGCAATGCAAAGCGTGGGATGCCGTGGTGTAAAGCACGCCGCCACTGGACTCTAGAGAAGTGGAGACGTGTTCTCTGGAGTGACCAATCACGCTTCTCTGTCTGGCAGTCCGATGGACGTGTCCGGGTTTGCCGGTTGCCAGGAGAACGGTACTTGCCTGACTGCATTGTGCCAAGTGTAAAGTTTGGTGGCGGGGGGATTATGGTGTGTGTAGTTTTTCAGGGGTTGGGCTTGGCCCCTTAGTTCCAGTGAAGGGAACTCTTAAGGCAACATGACTGCGCATCAGTGCACAAAGCAAGGCCCATACCTTGAAGTCCTGACCTCAACCCCATAGAACACCTTTGGGATGAATTAGAGCGGAGACTGCGAGCCCGGCCTTCTCCTCCAACATCAGTACCGGACCTCACAAATGGTCCAACATTCCCATAGACACACTCCTAAACCTTGTGGACGACTTCCCAGAAGAGATTAAGCTGTTATAGCGGCAAAGGGCGGCCAACCCAATACTGAACCCTACGGACTAAGACTGGGATGCCATTTAAGTTCATGTGCGTGTAAAAGCCGGCGTCCCAAGACTTTTGGCAATATAGTGTATTTTAAATATTGTCCTTATCGGCGGCTCACCTGCGCTTATTAAATTTGTGGTGAATGTTATTTTAATATTCACATCAGGAGGAAGATTCAACAGGTTATAGCAGAGGAGAGTGTACAAGTAATGTGACACAATGTTACTTCTAAAGGGAACATTATATATTCATAAGGGATACACAGTATATAGGGAACATAGACAGTCTGTTCTTGGTGAGATTCAGTGGCAGAACTATCGCCATAGGGACCCAGGCAGCTGCTATGGGGTCCGGGGCACAAGGGGCCCGACATGGACAAGGAATATAGGGGTCGCACTGATGCCGTGCGGGCCACCTGGGTCGCTGCGACATCACAGGCTGCTGGCTGTCACTGGCGGCTGTGAGGAGGAACGTGCCACTGTCCAGATCACTGACAACCTGTGAGGATCTGTGCAGCGGCGCATTCCTCCTCACAGCCACTGCAGAGTCAGTGACAGCCAGCAGCTGTGATGGAGGAAGCCGGGGCCCGGCGGTGGCAGCAGAGGAGGAGGCGGGCCTGGCGGCGGCAGAGAAAAAAGAGGCAGGCCTGGGGTCGGCAGCAGAGAAGGAGGCGGGGCCTGGCGATGGAGGAGACTGACAGAAGATCGGGGCTGACAGCTAAGCCCTCGTTCACACCTGAACGTTTTGTAGCGCGTTCTACGCTCGACGAACGCTCTACAAAACGCTCAAACATCTAAATCCCATTGTATTCAATGGGTCTGGTTCACACCTTGGCGTATTTCAGCCCGTCCCTAACGCGCTACAAAACGGCCCACGCCTGAAAAGGTACAGGTACTCTCCTCTCCTGATATACTCTGCTCTGCTGGAGGACTCTGCTCCTTCTCTCTATAGTGGGCTCTGCAGGGTCTCAGGTGGGCTGATCACACCCCTGCACACCTCTTAGCCCTGGTTCACACCTAAGCGTATTGCATATGCGCGTCTGTCGCGTGTTTTTTTACCGCGATTAGCGATAAAAATTCGCGCTACAAACGCGCGTTTCCGAGGGCTACTTGGCTGTATCCCAATGGAAACGCGCAACAAAAATGGTACCCAAAGTAGTGGAGCAGAGTCCTCCAGCAGAGCAGAGTATATCAGGAGAGCAGAGTTATAGAGGAAGGAGCAGAGTCCTCCAGCAGAGCAGAGTATAACAGGAGAGGAGAGTTATAGAGGAAGGAGCAGAGTCTTCCAGGGGCAGGGAACTCTAATCCCCCAATCTATTTAGCGAGTTGCAGTAAATGGCGCTGCAGTGTCTATGAGGGTGGAAGTTTCAGGGGCGCAATGCACATCTGTTTGCGGACAGAACAGATGCTCCCTCCTCCGCGGCGGTGCGGCGACGATGCAAAACTCGCGAGCAATAAATAGAAATAGACCGTCGCAATATGCTGCGGAAAACGTTCTCCTCCTCGGCGGCCATAAAACCTCGGCTTCCATGTGTGATTATGACGATAAGATGCGTCTGTCACAACCCTCTTTCTTTATGAAGGGTGAAGTGCCGAGTGCGCGGGAAGCTGCCGCTGTGGCAGTTAAAGGGTTAATGGAGACTACACCACTGCCGTTATAGTAACGCTAAGGCCAGGTTCACACTTGTGCGTTCAGTGACCACGTATTGTAATATGCCCCCCCCCCCACTTCCAGGTGCCATTGTAATATATCCCCCCCACTTCCAGGTGTCATTGTAATATATCCCCCCCACTTCCAGGTGTCATTGTAATATATCCCCCCCACTTCCAGGTGTCATTGTAATATATCCCCCCCACTTCCAGGTGTCATTGTAATATATCCCCCCCACTTCCAGGTGTCATTGTAATATATCCCCCCCACTTCCAGGTGTCATTGTAATATATCCCCCCCACTTCCAGGTGTCATTGTAATATATCCCCCCCACTTCCAGGTGTCATTGTAATATATCCCCCCCACTTCCAGGTGTCATTGTAATATATCCCCCCCACTTCCAGGTGTCATTGTAATATATCCCCCCCACTTCCAGGTGTCATTGTAATATATCCCCCCCACTTCCAGGTGTCATTGTAATATATCCCCCCCACTTCCAGGTGTCATTGTAATATATCCCCCCCACTTCCAGGTGTCATTGTAATATATCCCCCCCACTTCCAGGTGTCATTGTAATATATCCCCCCCACTTCCAGGTGTCATTGTAATATATCCCCCCCACTTCCAGGTGTCATTGTAATATATCCCCCCCACTTCCAGGTGTCATTGTAATATATCCCCCCCACTTCCAGGTGTCATTGTAATATATCCCCCCCACTTCCAGGTGTCATTGTAATATATCCCCCCCACTTCCAGGTGTCATTGTAATATATCCCCCCCACTTCCAGGTGTCATTGTAATATATCCCCCCCACTTCCAGGTGTCATTGTAATATATCCCCCCCACTTCCAGGTGTCATTGTAATATATCCCCCCCACTTCCAGGTGTCATTGTAATATATCCCCCCCACTTCCAGGTGCCATTGTTATTCACTTCACCTCTTCACCTGGTCATAATGTTACGGCTGATCAGTGTATAACTATAATACCCTGTTTCCCCGAAAATAAGACCTAGTTGTGACCATTCCCAGGGCCGGTGGTGGCATAAGGGGGAACTTGATGGGGGCGGGTGCAGCTGGCTCTGCCTCTAGATAGGCAGAGCCAGCTGTCACTCACGCAGCTAGGCAGACCCTGACATAATTGTCGGGATCCCTTTCAGCTGCGGTGTCTCAGTATATCGCGAGCTGTAGCCCGCGGTATACTGAGCTTAGGGTGACGGGAGGACGCTAGTTTGTGTCCTCCCGTTACCCTTAGGAGAACTATGGGGAAAAGCCCTGACCCCATAGTTCTCCTTTAAGCCAATGCTTCCTCTATAGCGCCGCCTCCTGTCACAGGCGGAGCGATACCAAATGCACTCCGCCTGTGAGGAATGATAGTGAAAGCTTTTTTTTCATTGTAATATATCCCCCCCACTTCCAGGTGCCATTGTAATATATCCCCCAACTTCCAGGTGCCATTGTAATATATCCCCCAACTTCCAGGTGCCATTGTAATATATCCCCCCCATTCCAGGTGCCATTGTAATATATCCCCCCAGTTCCAGGGGCCATTGTAATATATCCCCCAACTTCCAGGTGCCATTGTAATATATCCCCCCCACTTCCAGGTGTCATTGTAATATATCCCCCCCACTTCCAGGTGTCATTGTAATATATCCCCCCCACTTCCAGGTGTCATTGTAATATATCCCCCCCACTTCCAGGTGTCATTGTAATATATCCCCCCCACTTCCAGGTGTCATTGTAATATATCCCCCCCACTTCCAGGTGTCATTGTAATATATCCCCCCCACTTCCAGGTGTCATTGTAATATATCCCCCCCACTTCCAGGTGTCATTGTAATATATCCCCCCCACTTCCAGGTGTCATTGTAATATATCCCCCCCACTTCCAGGTGTCATTGTAATATATCCCCCCCACTTCCAGGTGTCATTGTAATATATCCCCCCCACTTCCAGGTGTCATTGTAATATATCCCCCCCACTTCCAGGTGTCATTGTAATATATCCCCCCCACTTCCAGGTGTCATTGTAATATATCCCCCCCACTTCCAGGTGTCATTGTAATATATCCCCCCCACTTCCAGGTGTCATTGTAATATATCCCCCCCACTTCCAGGTGTCATTGTAATATATCCCCCCCACTTCCAGGTGTCATTGTAATATATCCCCCCCACTTCCAGGTGTCATTGTAATATATCCCCCCCACTTCCAGGTGTCATTGTAATATATCCCCCCCACTTCCAGGTGTCATTGTAATATATCCCCCCCACTTCCAGGTGTCATTGTAATATATCCCCCCCACTTCCAGGTGTCATTGTAATATATCCCCCCCACTTCCAGGTGTCATTGTAATATATCCCCCCCACTTCCAGGTGTCATTGTAATATATCCCCCCCACTTCCAGGTGTCATTGTAATATATCCCCCCCACTTCCAGGTGTCATTGTAATATATCCCCCCCACTTCCAGGTGTCATTGTAATATATCCCCCCCACTTCCAGGTGTCATTGTAATATATCCCCCCCACTTCCAGGTGTCATTGTAATATATCCCCCCCACTTCCAGGTGTCATTGTAATATATCCCCCCCACTTCCAGGTGTCATTGTAATATATCCCCCCCACTTCCAGGTGTCATTGTAATATATCCCCCCCAGTTCCAGGTGCCATTGTAATATATCCCCCCAGTTCTAGGTGCCAGTGTTATTCACTTCACCTCTTCACCTGGTCATATTGTTATGACTGATCAGTGTATAACTATATTTTTATATACCAGGTGAAGAGGTGAAGTGAATAACAATGGCACCTGGAAGTGGGGGAATATATTACAATATAGTTAGGTACAATATAGGAGTATTGGGTGGCGCAGTTCTGGGTGAGTTTGGCATACTTCCACTGAATATCGATATTTCCCTCACAATACATAGGAAGGTTTTTTCTTCTATGTACAGTATCACTACTTGACATTGACACCAGAACCAGATCCACTGCACATGGTTAATCGCCACCGCCTCTCCCAATGGTACTTTGCCGTAGCCCGGAGCGCTAAAACAAAGATTTGTGGCTGTAATCGCAGTGACCTTAACGTAATAAGGAGGGACGCATTATTTTCCCCAGCAAATAGCTTTTAATTAGAAAGCAAAGAACAATAATGTGCAGGGAAATGGCCTCTTAATGGCAGAGCGAGCTCCACAAATGAAGAAAATGTAATTTGCAATTCACTGATCTATTGTGCATTAAATCGCTTATACAAACAGAGCGGGAAAAGCGCGACGCGGGGCCGTTTATCTGGAGTGTCTGTGAAGGGGGTTTGCGGGAAATGCTCATGGATGCGGCCTGTGAAAGCGCAATCACCCGGCGGATGATGGCAGAGGCCTCCCCTGGATGGAAGGAGGCGTATTCAATGTAGAATTATACCCATACGCAGTGGCGTCACAAGGGGGCCCGCACCCGGGTGACACCATTGGAGGGGTGACACCAAAATGACTCACAGTCATTCTGGTGTCATCCCCCCTCTGAAAAGTCGGGCGCTCGGTCATGGACCGAACGCCCGACAGTATCAGGAGAGAGGAGGGGACCCGGCCGCATACCTTATCCCGCCGGGTGACTCTCCCCTCCTCTCTCTGCCTGCGTCCATCACCAAGATGGCCGCCGGCAGGTATCAGAATGCTGCCGCGCGTGTGCGATGACGTCATCGCGCATGCGCAGTGACGTCTCGGCGGGGTGACACTCGGTTACCGCTCCGGGTGTCACCCAGCCTCGGGACGCCCCTGCCCATACGTCATCTTTTGGGTTTTTGAAGGCTTGCGAGAGGGTCAGATCTCTTTCATGGGTACAGGCTGATTCACCTTCTCTGAAGCAAAATGTTATAGTTGTCACCAGGACAGGAAATCTTCCAATGGGGACACCTCCTCTGGTGACAGCTGTCTAAGAGGGCATACCACACCCCTAATTTCCCGTTGTGTCTCCAGGACATAAACTAAAAAAAAAAGAAGCTTTGACTTTAGATGCACTTTAACAACTCGCCCATTGCCGTACATTGGGGTAGGCAACCTCAGCAGCTGCGGCAAAATTACAGCTCCCATTATGTCTTTGCTTCCAGGGGTCATGCCTGTGGCTTTCAAAGTCTTGCAATGCCTCATTGGAGTGCCGAGGTTGCCGACCCCTGCCGTACATCTTTTTACGAGGGGAGGCCAATAAGTACTTACCCTCACTATGATCTAGATGTGCTAGGGATCTGGAATGTTTCAGGTTTATAGGGGGATATCTTAGTAATACGCATGCCAATGTTGCATAACGGAGTAATTGTCAGTCAAACTATCACAGTGCTGAAAACTGGATAATGGCTTGGACTGTACGGGGTATTATAGTACTGAAGTAGTTAATGTTGGTTATTTCGGAACGGTCACCACAGGACCCAGGACTGGCATCATGTGTGTCAGCGGGTAGAGGGGAGAGAGGCCGGCGAACATCCCTCCGCTGATCTCTTCCCCGCTTAATGGAACCAGAAGCGGTGCTGATTGCATCACTTCCGGTTCCTCAGCTGTAATTTTGCTTTAAGTTCTCTAGCCGGGGAAGAAGCTTTTGGAGCGTGATCTGCGTTTGAATAGCTTCTTGGAAGTGGAAAGGTGACACTAGAGGTCTATTAGTCCCCCAACGTCAACTTAAAGAGAACCTGTCACCACAAATATGCTGTCACATAGGGGGCTTGAGAGTTCACCATCTGATAGCAACGAAGTAAAGTAAAAAATAAAAATAAAATAAATGTAAAAATATAAAAAAATTAAAGTCCCGCCGCCGCAAATGTGCGCATAGTAATGTAAACACGCGTCGGGTGCACCCTCTTATGAAAACATCGACTGCGCTATACATGTTAGGTATCACTGCATGCGCCGGATCGAGGGCAATTATTCTGGGACCAATATTCACAGTTGACTTTAAACTGATGACCTGTACAGGATTTCAAAGCGTCGTCTGTGGACAATTTGGGGTATTGTATTTTGTCGACGTTTAAATGTGATGTTTACAGAAATTTGGGGTCTTATAAAGAGTTGCGCTAATATCGTGCAACGCAAAAATTCTACTGGGCCTCTGCTTTTATGAAATATATAATAAGGGGGGATTAAGGATTTTTATTGTGAGGCGTGTCCACTTTAAGAGGTGCAGTTGAAACTCCGCACCCAGTGCAGGCACACAAAGTAGGCAAAGCTCCAATCTTCAGATACCGGCAGAGACCAGCCAACCAAAGAAGAGATTTATCATTTTTAAATGGCGTTTCCCTTTAAACGCATAAACACCGACCATACAAACCGCTCCATATTCCGCCCTTGTTTTGGCGATTATTGCCGGCTGACCAAAATAAGATTAATATAAAAAAACATTGAATTTCCAGATACAAAAAAGAAAGAAGCGCAGTGATTTATTTAATCGATCGTTTCAACCTCTGCGCAATTCCCTATTTTCAGAGCAGAAAACCGCGAGAAAGAAACAGCAGCATAAAATCAATGCCTTTTCCTTTTCTACGGCGTTCAGAGCTTTGTGCCGCGGCTCCTGCACGCGGTTTGCGCTTAACTGCCGCGTCCTGGGGGGGGTGCTGAGCCTCGTTCCGGGTTATTAGGATATATTGGAATGTCCGGCTTCATAAATCCCACTTTGGTGGGGGGGAGGAGATCTGTCTGCCTGGCCAGTGACCCCCGCGCCGCCGATCGCTCCTCCGGGGATGCTCATTAGTGCCGCTGAAAAGCAGATTGTTAGAGTGCGATCTCATCTGGGCCGGGCCCTCCTCACCTCCGGCATGTCGGAGTTTGTAATTAGAACCCCTTTATGGTTAAATGTACAGCTCTGGATCATATTGTTCGCAGACTTTATAGCACATTTAAAAAAGGGCACTCCACCAAAAAACTGAGCTTCTCATGATGTGCATTAGAAGCCGCACCATGTCAGATAAAGGCCACCTCGTTTAATGGTTCAAGGATGTCCAGCATCATCTAGGGCTTTCCTCTACAGCCTGACTATCCCTAAATAGTGCTGAGGAGCATAGGAGATAAATACTGCATAATGGCCACTAGATGGAGCCGAGGTGTAAATTAAATAAATACTTATTTCCTATACTCCTCAGCTCCATCTAGTGGCCATATTGCAGTATTATATGACATGCATTTGATCCTAAAAGAAAATATATCTAAGAATCTTTTTTGCATCTATTCACACAGAATGAACGTTCAGAAAGGTTCAAAGGGTGAATGGCCCTTGGAATTGGTTATAAATAGACCCCTCAGAGTTCATCCATATCTTCACGGTTTAGCGCTGTGATTCTCCACATAATAAATAATACATTTTATTGAGTGGTTCATGAGGGTTTAAAGCTGTCTGTCATGTAGCGTTTTGGCGGCCCGGTACACTTTCATGCCAATCATAAAGCACTTTGAATGCTGTTGATCTTTTTGACCTGCTGTATGCCTTTGGGGCAGATCCTGTAAATGTTGTGCAGAAGATATTATGCAGAAGTTTGGATCAAATACAGTATTTTTATAACCTGTGTCAGGCGTTTGTGTTGACCTTCTGGTAGTTGGGGGCTCCACTTAGATATCAAATCTGAATCTACCAACAGAAACTTGCTTGATACATATAACAGATCTTCACCTGCACCACTCTTCATAAAACAACTGAAGTCTTTTGTTCAGACATCAAAAAGGTAGTCATCACAGGTAAGCCTTTCAGGACCAAAGAGGATACTTACATCAAACCTAGGGGCTTTGCCTTAAAGGATCCTGTGTGGTCTCAGAATGTTGGCCCGTGATAACTACCTATGCCAACAACATGTCTATGTTTAAGGGGCACATACAAAGTTCACCCCATTCTTCCCAACGTAGTATACAGTGTATACAGTATATCTAGTAACAGAGGTTCTACTTTTTGATCAGAGGAATTATTCCCCATTCCAGAATGAGGGGTGCCGATTTGCTGGCCTGGAAAAGGTCATTCTTGTGAGGAAATTATTGGAACATGTAATTGTTGTGTGTGATTTATCCAGTCCTGGGGAAACTTTGTATGTATTCCATGTTTTCCCAGAGATTCCATGCAACTTGTAAAGATAGGCCTGGAGCAATGGAAGGGAAAGGAATAAGTGGAAGGCCTACCTGACAAGAGTGGGAAGGGGAACTAGGGTAGGAAAAGGTTAAGGAAAGTGGAAAGGGGTTAGAAGGAGGTCACTTACCGTATTGGTGGATAGGGGGCTTCCGGGAGGGACTTCAGAGGGAAGGAAGGAAGGAAGGAAGGAGGTGTCTCAGGAGTTCAGTTTGCTGGCCGGCAGAAGAAGAGACGAACTTCCCACCCGCCTGCCCTTGTTGTGGGTGCTGGGGTTGTTGCGTGGTTTGTCACAGCTGTGTTTGGCGGTTTGGGATCCTTGAGGGCATTGGTCTGTACTTGCATATCTTGACTGGGGGACCCATCATTGTTGTTATTTATATATGTTATTTATAAAGTTTTGTAATAAACGGCTGCTGTGGCCATGTAAACTCCACCCTTTCGTACAGTGTATTAATTGGGTGTGGGGAGGGGTTGTGGTTTTATGGTAAAAGGTTAACCAAGGTACCTCTGAGCTACCTTAGTCATGCTTAAAGAGACTTTTGTGCAGCAGGACTACTGGATAGCATGGTATGTATCAACCAGATGTCACCTGATTTGCTTATCAAGAAACAAGCTGACTCAGCTGAACGCTTTTTTGGGGAGTTTCCCCTTCCTCAGAGCTCTGAGGAAGGGGGAACTCCCCGAAAAAACGCGTTCAGCTGAGTCAGCTTGTTTCTGCTGGTCTAGCAGCATATTTGGATTGTTTTCTCTGACTGCTAGGAATCTGCATGTATCCTGAGGTTTATGTCCAACACGCTTTTTATCCACCTCTTTTGTGAGTACCATTTATCACTTTTAATCTTTCTAAACAAATAAAAGGATTATTTGCACCAGGAAAGGCGCCCGGTGTTTCTTTTTTTATGTTTTACACAGTGTAATCCCTCATCTGTAACGGGGCGGCCTGCCTGGAACACAAGATTCAATTTGTGGCTGAAGGAGGTTCCTATCTGGCGCTGGTTTTGCTTTTTTTGAATTGGCGTTCAGGTAGAGTTGCACCAAAGCCTAGGGACACTGATACCTATAAAGCACCGTGTTAAACAAAACTGGTGCAAGCACAACCCCCTCACCCCCCAAACATCCCACAGCTTGCACTTCCCACAACCAATTGCTTGCAGCATCTCGTCGCTATATTTGGGGCGTCCCCCTATGCCTAAATACATTTCCACAAGTAACCAAAGTGGCAGCCAGAGAGCTGGGATTATTTGTAACCATTACACCCCGGGCTCCTTCGTTAATATCTGCTGCGGAGAAATCTGAGCACTAACAAATGCATGACTAAATCTGTCTGCGTTATTTCTCCGCTGTACGGTATTAATAATGAAAGCGAAACTACTTTAGTCAGCAGGAAAGTCAATTAAAATGAATAATTACTCAATTTAAATATTCATTTCATCAGAAGTGTATAAAGATTCAGTTACAGGCACATAAATTATTGGGCACATTTTTCCTGCCAGCGATATGTATTCGCTGTGAGCGCGTGGTCTCCCCTCGCAGCCTATAATGTTGCGGATAGCGCAGAGAGCGCGGTGATTGCATAAAATTTGTTCATCTATAAAGATCGTTAAAGTTATTAATTATATGCGAATTTCAGCCGAAATTTGAATGATCGATAAATTTCACTGCCGGTCTATATATGAGGAGCGTGGAATCATATAACCCCTCCCACTCTCATCCTGATCAGGATATAGAGATGTATACATTAAAACAGATGCCAATACATTGGGCTTGATTGACAAAGCTTTACAACAAGGGTGAGGACCATTATTTTAGCCATGTGACTGTAGTTTTTAAAATCCCATTGGACTGTCACTGTCAACTGTTATTTAAAAAAAAGAAAAAGTCCTGATATGTTGGCTTTGTGGACTGAACCTGTTGAGTATTTTCGTTCTAGCATGGGACTGAGAACATGCCAAACCAGCATCTAGGTCAACCTCTATTATCCTTTTTATTGTGCTGAGGTAGCAGGAAACACAAGCGATTTTATAACAAAGGAACTTATTATCCTTTATTTACAAAGTGCCAAACTTTAAACAATAAAAGACACAACATGTGACACTTAAGAGAGCCCCGGGTTTACAAAATGAAAATTAGAGGAACACTAGGTACAATGAATCATGGTACCTGGAAATGTCAGTTGGTTATGACAAAAATTGTAGGTAAGAGAGATGGCAGTAAATGGAGATGATGGTAGTTGGGCACACCAGATACAATGGAGAAGGAAGATGGCAGTGGGTGGATGTGGTGGTAGTTGAGTGCAACAGATACAATAGGGGATGCAAATGGCAGTGGATGGAGGTGATGACAGTTGGGTACCCTATATACAGTAGGGAAGGAAGATGGCAGTGGATGGATGTGATGGCAAATGGTACACTAGATACAGTAAGGAAATAGAAATGGCAGTGAATGCAAATTATGGCTGCACTAGATACAAAAGGAAAAGGAGATGACAGTAGATGGAGGTGATGGCAGTTGGGTATACTGGATATAATATAGAAGGGAGATTGGAAGTTGATGGAGATGATGGTAGTTGGGTACCAGAGGGAAGGGAGATAGCAGTGAATGGGGGTAATGAACGTTGGGCATACTAGAGATCATATGGAAGGGAGATGGCAGTAGATGGAGGTGATGGTAGTTGGGTACAATAGGTAAGGGAGATAGCAGAGGATCGAGGTGATGGTAGTTAGGTACAGTAGGGAAGGGAGATGGCAGTGGATAGAGGTGATGGCAGTTGGGTACACTAGATATAATATGGAAGAGAGATGGCAGTGTATGGGGGTGATGGTAATTAGGTACAGTAGGGAAGGGAGATGGCAGTAGATGTGTAGGTGATATAATATGGAATGAAGATGGCAGTGGATGGAGGTGATGGTAGTTAGGTACAGTGGGGAAGGGAGATGGCAGAAGATGTAGGTGATATAATATGGAATGAAGATGGCAGTGGATGGCTAATCTAATATTAGGTTATGTCCACATCCATTTGTATTCTAAATATGAGCTGCAAAAGTCTCCTATATTAAATGGTAACTTCTAGTCCTTCCAGTTCTCAGCTGCTGGGCTGGTTACTGTCATTGCTTTTGGGTCGGTCTGATTTCATCTCAGATCACACAGTCTACAGTGACTTATGCAAGCAGGCCATTAGAGATAAAATAGGTAAAGGTTTGATATGGATTGTTAGCCTCTCCGCCAAACATGGCACCCAGAGACAAAGTATGGACACATGTAAGTGATTGTTCTTATCTCTTATCGCCATTACTTGTAATACTTGCTGACTTTTGATGGGTGGGCTAATTTTCTCCAGTCATGTGACCAGTTCCGCCATCAATAATGATAATCAGCTACTGCACTGCCAATTCCATGATTGGTTAAAGTACGGAGAAGTGTTCCTTCCGCTGGGCATACGTCAAACCCAGCAATAATGGGTCAGCAGCGACTGTCTCCAAGTGTAATAACAGATATTGATAATTGTGAGGAAATTCTCATATTTCTCCATGTATGACCGGCCTTTCCCTGCAAGGCATGTTTATTAAACAAAGTGTCAGCTTTGTCTATTGAACAGCAATTAAATAAACCCAATAATTCCAGTTTATAATTGTGACTATGCATGAAATCCCCACAGGTGTTATCTTTCTTTAGTATGGGGCACTAAACACTGGTCACCGGAGGATTCCTGGATCCGAAGGAAAATTTATTATAAAGTTAATGAGCAATTCGCTGCCCCATCCATTGTGCCTTGATGTAGCGGGTAATTATTCTATATGGAAAATCCATTCCTATAATGGGGAAGAACATTGGCTTGGCGGTCAGCTGGGACTTTGTTTCCTCGCCTTCGCCTGGCCTCAGACCGAATTATCTGTGACTCCACCTGGAGTGTTTACCAAAAACGAGGAGAATTCCTATTAAATTGGGAATTACTAAGTCCCCAAACAGGAAGCAGGAAATTATAATGCTGCAGATCCTTTTAGTGGATCACCGAAACTGGATTTTTAGTTAGTAAACTGTAGTTATTTTTTGGATGAAATGGTGAGGGGTTAGACCAGGGGTAGGCAACCTCGGCCCTCCAGCTGTCATGAAACTGCAAATCCCACCATACAGCTGCCTCTGGGAGTCCTAGCTGTGGCTGTCAGAGTCTTGCAATGCCCCATGGGACTTGTATTTCCACAACAGCTGGAGTGCTGAGGTTGCCTACCCTGCTATAGGGAGTGACAGCTGTGAGCCTGCTATGACTGCTGATATCAGATCCAAGATGGTGGTGCCCAGCAGCAGTCTCGGGGGTTCCGGACGTCTACACAAGCGAGGCTTTTACATGTAAATAACATGCATAAAATACATGAAACGCACATTTCATTGGAAGATTTTTGTTGAAATGAATGGTCTGGCGACATGGTCCCTTTACAGAGATCACAGGAGTTTCACCGGCACACACTAAAGATTCAGATATCAATAGTCCATTGATACATTTATTAGGGCCGGTGCACACCTAGGCGATTTATTGCGTGTTTTGAGTCGCGCTAAATCACGCAAAACACAGATTCGCATTGAAGTCAATGGAGGCTACTCACACCTTTGCGGTTTGTCGCGCAACCGAAATCGCCTGTCACGTGAAAAGGTGCAGGAGCTATTTTCGGGCAGTTGTCGCGCGGTTTGGGTCCCATAGACACCTCTATGCATTGAAAAACGTGCGACAATCGCACGGTTTACAATGAACAGTCGCCCCCTGGGTTAGAACCTCAGGTTTTTATTTCTGTCTGTGTCCCTGTTTGGGGGGTTTCTCTATTTATTTGTCGGGTGGCCACTGTCACCAAGGCTAAAAATTGAAAGAAAAAACTAAATTTATAGCTGCCTTCATAGCAGAAGCATTGGCGTTACAAGGGGGGTGCGGCCTGCACCCGGGTTACACCATTGGAGGGGTGACACCAAAATAACTGACAGTCATTTTGGTGTCACCCCCTCTAAAAAGTCGGGCAGTCAGTCATGGACTGAGAGCCCGACAGTGTCAGGGGAGATAAGGGGACCCGGCGGCATACCTCATCCCGCCGGGTGAACGTCCCTTTCCTCTCTCTGCCAGCGTCTATCATTAAGATGGTCAACTAGATGACCGCGCATGCGCGATGACGTCACGGTGGGGTGTCACCCGGCCTCCGCTCCGGGAGACACCCGGCCTCGGGACGCCCCTGAGCAGAAGTCCCTACTGTTCGGGGAATCCTCTGCAGCGTTAACGGGAATTCTTTTAGTGTCACCTGGTTTTCCCATTGCAAGATTTACTCCCAACGCTTGTTCTTGTGCCGTCTCAAAATGTTTGAATTCCCATCGCTTTCTGTCTAAGTAACAATGGTGAGCATGACAAATAGAGAGGGTGAATACCCACCGGGGGGCACAGACAGCAATAGAAATCTGACAGGAGGTCTATTATTTTCCCATACCATCCAAAACTAAAAAAAGGGTTTGAATACACATACACTGTGACCAGTCTTCTACTTTAAGCGTGCCACATGTCTAAAATCTTCAGAGAAATACACAGGGTGTACATAGCATGCCCTGTCGCCCCCCCCGCTCATTAAAAAATGCACAATATTGGAAAAAAAAATCCTTTATTATTATTATTATTATAGAGGATTTATAAAGTGCAAGCAGTTTGCGCAGCGCTTCACAATATAAGGAAGACATTACAATCACAATACAATTCAAGACAAGATGGTAAGGAGGGCCCTGCCCCTGAGGGCTTACAATCCTAAAAGGGCGGGGCAAGTGATACTTAAGGTGCCCATACACCTTACGATTATCGGACGATAATCGTATGCGATCGACTTTTCGTCCGATAATCGTATGTGTGCATTGCAGTGTCCGACCGACAATACTGTACAATCGTACGACTTTTGACGGTCAAGCATGTTTGAAAACTTTGCTAAATCGTACGATTGTCTTAAGGTTGCTGGCGTTTCCGTCCGTCAAAAGTCGTACGTATGTGTATAGTAATAGAATAAAATGTATACTATTTATCTGCAGTAACAAAAACGTTTTAAGCTTTTTTTGTCTATAGATTATGTAGAAAATAAAATAATTTATGCAAGACAGTAGCACACACAGAAATAATTGTTTGTTCTGAAAAGATATACATGTTACTAAATTATTGTCGAATAAACAGACTCATTACAGAAATGTCAGAATGGTTCTGGTCCAGCCATAAGGGGTATACAGGTGTGAGAGCTAAAGTGGTTAATTCATGAATTTTTGGCTGTTTTATTGGTACTACAATTATTTACAGGTGCCCCGGTTTGATGTGACTCTGCCAATCTCTGAGCCTGGCTATAAAACGGAATTTTTGTGACCGCAGTTTTATTTGACCCCATGGAGACACTTTGTATGAAACTAAAAATCTACCAGGCAAGGCTCATAGAACACAAAGTGATTGCAGGTGATACAGGCGCGGGTCCCTGTGGATGGCACTGTCTGGTTTAAATGGGAATGTGCTCACGGTCCTGTCACATCCAGCAGTACACTGCACTGTGCTGTCTATGTGATTACAGGCATGGTATGCAGCGGCTCTTGTTTCATTTATAAGGAAAGCCTGTAACTGCCTTATATATAAACAGCATCTACATCTCGATCCAGTTACCTTCTATTATCCCAGTTATATCACAGATCAGACGTTGCATCTCCATCAGGTTTGTCCCTATAATGAGGCAGCCTGGAGTAATTGCCTCAGGTGGCATCTCATTGGGTGCACTAGGGAGCTGAGCAGGACGCTCCTGCTGGTGTCCCGCACAGCTCCTGGTAACCAGTGATGTCAGTGAGCTAAGCGGGGTGACGAACAGAGCTGAAGTCAGAGGTGCACTGCATCAATAGCCACCCCCCCAGGTAATGTGCACTGCCAGCAAACACCCCTGGTAACGTGCACCACCAGCACCCCACCTCCCGGCCTCAGGCAGCGAAAAGTGTAGGGGCACTTCTGGTCTCTATGTACAATTCTTGCCTCTCTATGTTGGTGTGTCAGACATGACTGGACTCTGGATCAGCTTTCTGGATTGCATCAATGGTCATTCTACGACAACAAAATGCTGTCCTTATAGTCACGATGAGCAGTCCACAATCCAAGAACCTGGCCACCCTCTCTTCTAGAATGTTGTGAGCTTGCCCCAGTTGTGTAACTCGAGAATGCAGCGCATTCTTCTTCAGAGCAGCGCATTCTTCTTCAGAGCCGCCAGTGAAAGCCACCAGCAGAGGATGCCATAGCGACCCAGACGGCCCGCACGGCATCTGGCCAGGCCCCACTGTGCCCCGGGTCCCATAGTGGCCGCCTGGGTCGCTATGGTGATTGTTACGCCACTGGCTTGCCCTCATTGTTGGTGTCCCTATACATATTGTCCGTTTTTAGTTTTAGTCAGTGCCGGGCCAAGGGAGAGATAGAAGAGGCCCCTGCCTCGGATGCTGTTGTAGGGAGTGTACCTGGGATGGGAGCCTCTCCTGCTGTCAAATTGACACCCCAACGCTGCAGCCAAAAATTGTCAATGTGCCAGCAGAGCTCAGCTGATTACCAGGGCCGGATTTACTCTCTCTGCTGCCCCAAGGCCAGGTTCCTCAATGCGCCCCCCCTACCCACCAAACCCCCCCATGGAGAATGGCAGACCTGCAGGCAGAGATCACTTGTACAAAACAAGCGGCGGCTTTCCCGCTGTACATTTAGCTCTGCTTGCTCAAAGCCGGGCTAAATGTAGAAAACAACTACACGCCCGGTGCCTGGAACCAGGGCCCGGCCTTAGGCCTTTCCCCCCGAAGTGGGGGGGCGGACGAGGGAGCGCTGTCATATCGGATGGCCAGCGGTGAGGGGGAGAGAAGCCGCCCACAGGACGAGCTGTGACGGCCGCACGGCGCCCTTGTTGCCATCGCGCCCTGTGCGGCCGCACGGCTCGCACACTCCTAAGGCCGGCCCTGCCTGGAGCTGCATGTCCTGGGCATCGGGAGATAGGAATTCCACACCCCTGGTGCCCCTCTACTCCCTGCTGCCCCTCTACTCCCTGCTGCCCCGAGGCCGGGCCGTGGTTGGCCTTGTGGGAAATCCGGCCCTGCTGATTACATCAGGAATGCCGCTCTCCTCGTGTAATCTGCAGAGCCGGGCTGTCAGCATGACAGCCGATTCCTGCTGTTTATTCGGTTATGAATGAAGACTTCATTTGCAGCCTTCATTCATTAATCAGTGTTATGCGTAAAAAGGAAAAAAATTAGTTTTTCAGTTTAAAAGTTAGTTTTACTTTAATACTTTAGTAGTTTTAGTTACATAGTTGACCCTAATTAGTTTTTATTAACCCCCTCATTTCTTTCTTCCTTTTATTTTTTGCTGATTTATTTTACTGTTCATATTTAAAGGGGTTCTAAACCCTCCGTTTTTTTGCCTATCTCTACTGCTAGCAAGCAGTAGATCTATGCAAAAAGTTTTTCAAAAAACAAAAAACGCTTTAACAGCGGTTTAAACTTACCCCGTTATCGCCGCACGCTCCCGCCGGAGAATCCGAAACTGCGAGGGCCGCCTGCAAAGCATTTTGGGGCAGGCACATGCGCAGTTCGGATTCTCGGCCGGGAGACGAGCAGAGACGCAAGGTAAGTCTATGGACGCGTGCACCAGCATGCAGACCCCGCGGGATCGGAAGTGCCTGCTGGAGGGACATATGAAAAGGACAGGAAAGAAGAGGAAGATCGTAAATTTGTAAAATTCGTGTTGGCTTCTGTGGAGCTGCGTCGTTGAAATGATTGGCCCGGCGTCAGGGTCTCTTTAAATAAATATTTATATGCCCATGAATCTTGTTGCCCTTCAAGGACACAACACGCTCCTTGTAGCATTTGGTTGTTCAATACCAAAGAAGATTCTTCCTGATACATGGCGCTAATATTCACCGGACGTACCGTGACATAAATTTCATTTTCTTATAGAGGGTTCGGGGTCGTGGGGTCGGGAGGAGGAAATAAAATGGAGCGCACGCGGTTTCTGATTAATGTCGGAGGAAGTCCCTGGCCCTCGTAAGGAGAGGAAATTGGCAGTCGCTGGAAGCCATGATGCTATCAGAATTAATAAAACCTCTGGACAAGGTAAAGCACTCCACTTAGCTGGGAAGACGGTGAACTGTACGGCCATTGTATAGGATATATAAAGGGGTTTTCTTTATCAAGGCCTTGAACATTATATATATCAGACACAACTTAAAGTGACTCTGTACTCCATATTAAACATCTACTAAGGGAAGTATTTACACTGCCAATGCTAAATTGGTCTTCAGAAATTGCTACTTCCCTGGCTGTCAACAGAACAGAACAGCCGCGCTGCCGCAATGGAAACCCGGCATCATCCACATAGCACCGCTCTCCAGGACACCCGGCCTTGACCGGGCTGCAAGATACACTATAATGGAAGAAATGGTCCTGGAAGCTTCCACAAGTCAGAGACATCTCAGCTTATTGACGTGACGCGTTTTGCGTTAAATGGCGCTTAGAAGAGAACTTTGGGGTAAGTGTTTTTCCCCATAGTTCTCTTAAGGGTCACGGGAGGACATAAACTAGCGTCCTCCTGTCACCCAAAGCTCAGTATACCGCGAGCTACAGCTCGGGGTATACTGAGACCGCTGCAGCCAGGATGGATCCCGACATTACGGTCGAGATCTAGTAAGCAGCGTGAGTGACAGCTGGCTCCGCCTATATAGAGGCAGAGCCAGCTGTACCCGCCCCCTCCCCCTCATCTGATCCTCCAGCGCTGAACGGGGGAGGGGGGAAATCCCTGCAGGGAGCTGTGAGTGAGAGTCACGGCTCTTTGCAGGGACAGGATCGAGAAGTGAGCGAGCGACGGTATGTGTTTGCTCACTTCCCGATCTATTGAGCCGACGTGTGACAGTTTCATTGTCACGAATCGGCTCGAACTATGAGGCTGAGTGATTTTCCTTTAACATAGGTTAACTTTGAACAGACCTTGTTTTTCATTGATATGTGTCTATAGAACGGAATAGAACAGACATAGAACAGACACTCGGATGAAGTCATCCAGCGTTTTTATGCAGCCGCACTATCTAACTGATATTCTGCAGCATCTGGAAGGTGTAGGGAGAAGCAAGGAGCCTGTTAAAGGGGAGGAGTAACAAGTCTAGGGTCAATCGGCCAACTTTTATTACCATCTTTTTTTCCGAGCATTTTGCATTGAAACAGCTGCCAGCTAAAAAATGGGAAAAACCAAAATGGAGACCTGACAGCGAGACTAACGGCGTCTGCCAGGAATTGCGCCCTATGGCTGCCCCCGGTCAAGAGCCGATAACTCGCTACCAGCACCTTTCACCGTTGCCTGTGCCTGGTTCACTGAAGGGGTTAATGCATCCGACGCCTGGGAGACGGGGAAGAGCGACCGGTGACAGACGGCTGTTTGAAATGCCTGATAACCGCGCCGGAGCAGGCAGCGTGAAATGAAGCGCGGTCGCTCCCAGCAGATATTTATTTTCCATCAGAAATTAGCATACCAAATGTAATTAAAAACAACTTTAGCGTCCCCCCTTTCTTCTCCGGCTGCGGCCTGTCAAGTCCCGTCTTTACAATGCCCTGATCGGAAAAAAAAAGCGCAGTAATTGGTTGGATAATGACGCCCACGCTTGGCAGATGCCGACAGAAGCAGAAGGGGAGCGCCAGGTTTTCCAATTAGGAGGAACATTTGCAAATATCTGCCAAAAAATAAAAAAAGGTGTCGCGTTAAAGCCGGGAAGTCGGCTTGCTGTCGGATAGCGCTCACGTTTCTGCACATCACTTTGCCGACAGGGCGCTTAAAACACAACTGAGACGCATGTAGGTGGTCTCACTTACCAGCCTTCCGGCAGTCAATCTTGTGACCCAGGACCCCCTGCCAGGTCGGTGACCACACTTTTTCCCACTGCAGTTAAGCAGTACAGCTTGGTCACTGACCCACTGTAAGGATGCTCCGGTAATCTTCACACGGGTGCAAGCTTGTGACCCGACCTGCCACCTGATACCTGAAGACGACATCCCCGGCTTGTGACCCGACCTGCCACCTGATACCTGAAGACGACGTCCCCTGCTTGTGACCCGACCTGCCACCTGATACCTGAAGATGACGTCCCCTGCTTGTGACCCGACCTGCCACCTGAAGACGACGTCCCCGGCTTGTGACCCGACCTGCCACCTGAAGACGACGTCCCCTGCTTGTGACCCGACCTTCTACCTGATACCTGAAGACGACGTCCCTGGCTTGTGACCCGACCTGCCACCTGATACCTGAAGACGACGTCCCCGGCTTGTGACCCGACCTGCCACCTGATACCTGAAGACGACGTCCCCGGCTTGTGACCCGACCTGCCACCTGAAGACGACGTCCCCGGCTTGTGACCCAACCTGCCACCTGATACCTGAAGACGAAGTCCACGGCTTGTGACCCGACCCTGATTCTGAAATGATTGACTTGTGCAACATATTTGAACATTAGATCTCCATAGACCTGCAGACAAGATCGGTGATGTACTTGAATAAAAAAAAAATGGAAATATTGCCCTTTAAAAGATTTTTTCCACAACAGATGTAATGGTGTACTGTGGAAAAAGTAAGGACACCCTTGGCCTCAGAAGCTGCTATCCCCCTGCAGGAGATATGGCTTGTTGTAGGTGCTCCGCATAACTGCCCGCCAGTCTGTGACATCGATTCCAAAGAAAACCTTATCAGTGAAAGTTATGATGCAAAAATTGACCCAGTTGCACCATGTTTGTAGGTTTTCTTGCATGAACTGCCCATTTCAAATCCGTCCACCAACATTTCAATGTGATTCAAATCAAAGCTTTGACTAAGGCCTTGTTCACACCAAGCGCGGAGCAGATCCGGACCAGAGCAGGTGCAGACCGGATCAAAACTGCGTCCAATGTATTACTATGGTATTTTGACCTCCAGTTCACATCGCACCGTGCGGATCCAGACCAGATCCAGACCGGATGAAAAAAATGTGGCAAGCCCTATTTTACCTGCTCTGGAACGCATCAAAAACGCATCTAAAATGCAAAAACGCATCAAAAACGCATGCAAGTGCCTGAAAGTCCATGTTAAACTTAAAAAAAACGTCCCTAAACGCATCAAAAACGCATCCAAAACGCGTCTAAAACGTGTTTAAAACGCGGCACAACCCACTACACTGCGTGTGCAGAAACCTGACCGGATCTGGTCTGCATTTAGTGTGAACAAGGCCAGTCCATAACCCTCCGTTTCTTATTGCGGATTTGCTAGTGTGCTTTGTATAATGTTGAAAGATCCATTTCCAGGTCAACTTCACCTTTCGGACCTCACATTCTCATCAAGCAGAAAGATATGAGGCAGAATTCATAATTTACTCGATGCCTTACCCTGAAGCAGCCAAGCAATCCCAAATCATACCATCTCCGCCACCACCACCACCACCATGCTTCATAGTTGGTATGAGGTTCTTCTCCTTTATTTCTGTCTTCAGTTTGTGCCAAACATGTCTATTGCTGCTATGACCAAACAACTCTGTCTTTGATTCATCAGCCTGCAGCACATTGTTCTAGAAGTCTTTGCCTCCGCCTATATGTTCAATGGCAAGCTGTAGTCCTAATCTAATGTTCTTCTTGGATGGCCTGTGCTTTTTCCCGGCACACCGCCCATGCAGGTTGAATTGGTGCACTCTCTCTCTTTATTTCTGATTGTAGAAGTCTCTTTGACACCAACTGTTGCAAAACTTACCTGCAGATCCTGCAATGGAATTTTGGTTTTCTTTTAGCATTGAGTGGTCAGATCTCGGGCTGATTTCGCTGGGCCGGCCAGTCCTGGACACATTAGTAGTTGTTGCAAATCTACGCCACTTGAAATATATTCTCCTCTTAGTGGAATGATTGATTGAAGTTTAAATAGTTTGGTGATCCTTTTTTTAGATCCCTTGCCAGACTCATAGACACCCACAACCTTCCTTCTGAGGGCCTTAGAGAGCTCTATAGATCTTAGCAGGATGACAACACACACGTCAATAGCAAAGAGAACTCCAGACCCGAAATATCTGAGGTTTGCATAAGACAGGTTCCAACTGTATACAATCTTATCAAGTTTTAATCATTGGAACCTTATCTTAGAACCCTGGACAGTGGTGTTCCGCGGGGAGTGCGGCCCGCACCCAGGTGCCACCATTGGAGGGGTGACACCAAAATGACTGACAGTCATTTTGGTGTCGCCCCCTATGAAAAGTCACGGACCGAGAGCCCGACAGCGTCAAAGTCACGAGCATGTGCAATGACGTCACGGCGGGGATGTCACCCGGTCTCCGGACCTTGGAACAATCTTGGAACCTTAGAACACTGGATTCTAATTTCATGGATATGAGGTGGCATTAAAGTGTAGGGGAGTACTTACTTTTTCCATTTGACAAATCTACGTTACCATTCATTTAGATATGAGAATAAGTAAACCATGTCAATATAATGGGGTCTATTTATAAACTTTTCACAGAACCATTGACCATTGACCCTGTATATGTGAATGTTCGTTCTGTGCGAATGAATCTATCTATCTATCTATCTATCTATCTATCTATCTATCTATCTATCTATCTATCTATCTATCCGCCGTTAGTTTTGGATTCCTTTTCGTCGTGTCACTTTCATGAGATTCCTGACATCTTCCACTGAAGATATTTCTGGCGGCGGAGCGTTTAGACGAAGTTAGCGGCTTCTCGCGGACTAATTAAGAGTGACAGAGCCAGGAAACTTTCAGCACTTTTCATTCACTTTGACGTCTGACGAGCGGAGGAGCGGGATCTGACTTACTTATCGCCACCGAGATGTGACGCGGTTATTTTTAATCCATTTAGGCAAAAGAGGTTTTGCTGCGCTGCGACGGATTAAACAGAAGCGCTCAGAGACAGACGAGATTGCCATGCGGATTGGGCAGCCAGAATCATCACGTACGTCAACTACATTAGAAGTAGGGATGCACATTATGAAGTGGTTGTGTGTAAATTACAGGGTCCTGTAGTCCCAACCTGGCAGCATGCATATGATATCGACAATGCTACCGCAGGTTTGGGAGCAGGGCTGTAGTAACCACTCTGGCGCAGCTGGGAGTGGGGGCGCAGCCAGGGCCGGCCTCACCCCTATTGCCTTGACGAGCACAGGGCGCCTTGGCAACAGGGCGCCAGGCGGCCAACTCAGCTGTGGCTCAGCAGGGAGAAGAGGGGCAGCAAAAGCTCCAGCTTCTCGGATCCCCACTGCTCTTCCCCGCCTGTAAGGTCTCGTTCACACCTAGGCGTATTGCATATCCGCGTCTGTCGCGCGACCGTCATGCGTTTTTACCGCGATTCGCGGTACAAAAGTCGCGCGACAAACGCGCGTTTCCGAAGGCTACTTGGCTGTATCCCAATGGAAACGCGCAACAAAACGGCCCAAAGTAGTACATGTACCTTTTCAGGTGTGGCCCGTTTTGTAGCGCGTTAGGGACGGGCGGAAATACGCCAAGGTGGGAAGGAGACCATTGAATACAATGGGATTTATATTTTTGAGCGTTTTGTAGAGCGTTCGTCGAGCGTAGAACGCGCCACAAAACGTTCAGGTGTGAACGAGGGCTAAGGGCAGAGGCAGCAGGGATCCAATCAAGTTGTTGATCTCACTTAAATGGTGTGCTGGTCACATCCCTTTGCAAACTTGCATATCGTCACTACGAGCTACGAGCACCTGATGCTGATCACTCCAGTGTTTTTATATAACTGGGGACACATACTACTGTCCCAGTTATAAATGAGCAGGAAGTGCTTTACATCACTTCCTTTTCATTCATGAGTTTCTCAATGGGTGGAAACACTCACTACAGAGGCTCCTACCCATTGATAAATGGATGATAGTAAATATTTTACTATCACCAGTTTCTGAATGAATGTAAAGCCTCTGTACTGAGTGCTTTCCATTTATTTAGAAAAGAGGCTGAAGAAAAAGAGATTGAGGACTCCATGTCCTCAATTTCTTTTTATTTTATTTCAAAAGGGAAATGTCAGGGGTCTATTTAGACCCCTAATGTTTCCCCAAAGCCACATATTATTAAACATGGGCAAAGACTAAAAATTCTCGTCGGACGAAATGAACAGAAACTACAAATATTTTCATTCGTTTTCTCAAACAAACCACATTTTTATGCTATTTTGGATTTGGCCGCCAGCGCATTCTGCGCTTGCGCGCCGCCATCCTGGAGGCGGGGTGCATCACATGGGTGACATCACACGTCTGTTGGGGGGGCACAATTTTCTGTTCTTGCCTCGGGTGCAAAAGGAGCTAGCTACGGCTCTGGTTGGGAGCCCGTGGTTGGCTTTTGTGAAATGGGTATGGGAAGCAGGCATAAGGGTCATGTGCTGGCAGGATCTGCCACCTATATATTAAACAGCTATATTCAACATGCCAAAGGGCAACCAATAAATTAACTTATTTTTGGGGGTTGACATGTACATTGAAGTCACTGACCTGGACAACGTATGCAGCACAAGAAGTCAAACATCGCTGACTGCATGCTTGTTCCAGTTGTGTGACACTTAGAGGTCTATTTAAAATCAAATGGAAGAGCCATTCACTGTAAATCTCTGTAAATGTTCTGCTTGAATAAAGGCAAAAACGCAGGTATAGCGGTTGGTATATTTTACTTTCAGATCATATGTAATGTAATACCAGATTATGGCCACTAGATGGTGCTGAGGAGCATAAGATGCTCCTCATCTCCATCTAGTGGCCATAATAATGTATTACATTACATTGCATTTACATTAAGAGAAGATATACTAAAAACATACATTTTTGCCTCCATTCACACAGAACGAATGTTCACGGAGATTCATAGGGCGAATGGTTGGTGAATTGGTTATAAATAGACTACTAACTGTAGGTCGGTAAGTCAGGATAAATGCAACAGCCCTGCACCTGTAAAGGAAAACCTGTCGCCAGACCATTCATTTCAACAAAAATCTCCCAAGATGTGCGTTTCATGTATTTTATGCATGTTATTTACATGCAAAAGCCTTTCTTGCGTAGACATCCGGAAGCCCCGAGACTCCTGCTGGGCATCACTGGATCTTGGATCTGATATCAGCAGTCATAGCAGGCTCACAGCTGTCACTCCCTATAGCAGGGTTGGAAACCTCGGCCCTCCAGCTGTTGTGGATCTACAAGTCCTGTGAGGCATTGCAAGACTCTGACAGCCACAGGCATGACTCCCAGAGGCAGAGGCATGCTGGGGCTTGTAGCTTCACCAAAGCTGGAGTGCCCAGGTTGCCTACTCCTGCCCTATAGCATTCCCCTTTGCTGCTCCCCCAGCAGCTACATAAAAGGTTGGGAGGAGAGGGGCCAAGGAGCTGGGCAAGCACAGACAGTAATTAGACACTCCCAGAAGAGGAGAGGGCTGTGATGTGCAAGGAAGGAGGGGGCTGTGCTAGGGAACTGACTCTTTCTGCAGCCAATTCAAGTTGAAAGGCGCATTGCAAGTCAATAAAAAATGAATTCACAGGGGTGAGGCCATGACACTCTGCTCTCACAGTATATCCTCAGTGTCATTCAACCCAAAAGACTGAGGACATCTTGTGGCAGAAAAGAGGTACTGCAGACAGTTCTAGAGAGGGGGTGAGCATTGCAGCTTGAGACAAACAGCAGCAACAAGACCAGTTGGAGGTGGGTACAGTCTACAGGTGGGTGCTGACTAGGTATGGCCAATGAGGGTGGGAGGATTTTGGTTTGGAGATGGTCTTGAACTCGAATGCAGAGATATTGGCAGGCTTTAATATGGAGTGCTGTGATTTGGGGACACATAGTAATAGAGAATTAGCACAGAAATGATTTATCTCCCTCCGGAGAAGGGGCTGAGCTTCCCATAAATTATTGATATGTGGATGGGAGTGATCCCGACTGATTAATGGAGACACACGAGGAAATGATGAAGTGTTTTATATCCAATTAATCGCAGCTAATCAGTATTAATAGGTGTGTGTATAACAATCCTTCAGAGTAATTTATGGCGCTGGATACACGTATAGAAATAAATCCGCTCACTCTGCACCCACACAGGAAGATCCCCCCTCCCCCGAAGATCCAATATTCGGGATTAGAAGAACAAATTCTTTAAGTGCTGCATTTCTGTCCCACTTAATTCTTCAATCCTCATTGTGCTGTCAGCAAAGCTCTTCGTTTTCCTTCTCTAACACGTTTCCTGCCAATTATACGGATAGCTCCCTGAAATGTATCCTTTGCATAGAAGAATGTGTACCGGAAATGGAGCGTTTTTTTGTTAGAGTGGATCCATTCGAGTGAAACACAAAAAAGCAGTTCTGTACCGTACAGCAAGAATGAGAGCAAACCCACTGGATTTATACTGGATTCCACTCTGGGGGTCACGTGAGCATCTTTCTCCTGTGTGCACCCCTCTCCTGTGTTTATCCCTCTCCTGTGTGTGTCCCTTTCCTGTGCTCGCCCCTCTCCTGTGTAGCCCCTCTCCTGTGTTCATCCTACTCCTGTGTGCATCCCTCTCCTGTGTGTATCACACTCCTGTGTTTGCCCCTTTCCTGTGCTCGCCCCTCTTCTGTGTGTGTCCCTCTCCTGTGCTCGCCCCTCTCCTGGGTGAATCCCACTCCTAGGTGCATCCCTCTCCTCTGCGTGTTTCTCTCCTGTGTGATCCCCTCTCCCGTAAGACTCATTCTTCTGTGTGAGCCCCTCTTTTGTGTGAGCTCCTTTTCTTAGTGTGTTCCTCTCTTTTGCACGCCACTCTCCTGTGTGAGCCCCTCTCCTCTAAGAGCTCCTTTCATGAGTGCATTCCTCTCTTTTGCACATTCCTCTCCTGTGTTCATTCCTCTCCTGTGTGCACCACTCTCCTGTGTGCTTCATCTCCTGTATGCATCCCACTCCTGTGTTCATCCCTCTCCTGTGTGCACCACTCTCCTGTGTGCTTCATCTCCTGTATGCATCCCACTCCTGTGTTCATCCCTCTCCTGTGTGCACCACTCTCCTGTGTGCTTCATCTCCTGTATGCATCCCACTCCTGTGTTCATCCCTCTCCTGTGTGCGTCCCTCTCCTGTGTGCATCTTCTCCTGTGTGTATCCCACTTCGAGCTGTGTCGGCCGCACGGCGCCCTTGTTGCCATGGCGCCCTGTGCGGCCACACTGCTCGCACACCCCTAAGGCCGGCCCTGCACTCCTGTGTGCGCATTTTCCTGTGTGCACCTCTTTCATGTGTTCATCCCACTCCTGTGTTCATCCCACTCCTGTGTTCATCCCTCCCCTGTGTTCATCCCTCTCCTGTGTTTATCCCTCTCCTGTGTTGATCCCTCTCCTGTGTTGATCCCTCTCCTGTGTGCGTCTTCTCCTGTGTGCACCCCTCTCCTGTGTTCATCCCTCTCCTGTGCTCATCCCTCTCCTGTGTTCATCCCTCTCCTGTGTTCATCCCTCTCCTGTATGCTTCTTCTCCTTTGTGTTGCCCTCTTGTGCACCCCTCTCCTGTGTTCATCCCTCTCCTGTGTTCATCCCTCTCCTGTGTTCATCCCTCTCCTGTGTTCATCCCTCTCCTGTGAGGGATGAAATCTGTAAATTACATTTTGGGAATCTGTAGATTTCTGAGTCAGTTTCCGGGAAGGAGCAGTAGGGGGCAGCGCCGATTCCTTCTCACGCCTCATGCGGAGTTCCTCTCTCTGCTTCGGATTGTCAGAAATATGTTTCATTGCGGGAGATATTTATGAATATTGTTTCAGAGGATGCATTCTGTCTGATAGCAGATGAAGGACACCATTTTCTGCTTAATTGCTCCGACAGCCAGGCTCTGTTCTTAATTAGAAAATCTGCTTAAGCTTTCCGCATCTATGAAATATATTCTGCAGCTCGAGAACAACCTCGCTGATAGGAAAACGCAGACTGCTAACGAAGAACACGACGTGTGCATCAAACGCACCGACGGTACGACCCATTATCATTTCATAACTGCTGCAAGCCTTTCTATGGTGTCCTGTGATTCAGACTGCCAGGTACATGTGTGCACATTATGTACATGCATTCAGTGCTATTAAGTTGTCTTCATCTAAAACAATATCACGTCTTCTCCCCTAGACTGGAGTTTTTCTTTAAAGGGTCAGTCTACCCAGAACTGTTATTTGAGCTTTTGATGGAGATCTAAGGAAGAACCTGACTACAGAGGACGTCCTGCCCACACTCTGTGGTGGGCGCAGAAGGGGGAAGGATTGGCTGATGCCCAAAAGCTTACCGTAGCCTGTCGAATAGGTCGTGTGAGCATAGCCCAACGACTTGGACATAGCTTTAAACATTCAGACCTGATCCTGAAGCTTTACCCAAGTGCTAACCTAACCCTAACACTTCATCTAAACCCTGTTGTGTCTCTAACACTTATCGTAAGCTGTAACCTAACCCTAACACTTAGCCTAAACCCTAACTTCATGTTAAAACTCAGGCTAACTCCTAACCTGACAATAACACTCCACCTAAGCCTTAGCTCTTAACTTAACCCCTAACTTGATGCTAACTCTCAACCCAACCCTTACCCATACCTGATGCTAAAACAAAACCTAACCCCTGACTGATTGTTAACACTTAACCACTAAACCATAACCTAAACCTTAACCTGACCTAACCTCTAACCTGACCCCCTACATTTAACCTAACTCCTAACCTGATCCCAACTCTTAACCTAGCCCCAAACCTGACCTTCAAATTTAACCTAAGCCCATACCTGATGCTAACGCTTAACCTCAAACCTGACCTTAACACTTAACCCAGCTCCTCCCATCCCTGTGCTGAGTTCCCTGGTCTGCGCACCTGCTGTGCCAATTATGAGGGTCTCCCACCATATTTGTGTTGAGTTCTCAGGTCTGCACACCCATTGTACTCATTATAAGGGGGCTCCAACTATCCCTGCGCTGAGTTACCCAGTCTACACATCTGCTGTGCCCAGGTCCCGGGTCTGCAATCTCTTTTGCCCATTATAAGGGGCTTCCTCCATCTTTGTGCTGGATTTTATATTTATCTTATGTGATGGAGAAGACACAAAGCTGGGTGGGGACACCTTAAAACTCCCAGGTGGACAGGAGAAGCTGGGAATAATGGCAGAGAGATATCACTTTATCCAAGACATGTAAGCTGCCAGGGGACCATTATATACCTCGATGTATTTATAGCCATGTTTTTCCTGTGGGTAGCCTAAGTGGTGCCTCGCTGGCTGGAGCTTATACATTTTAATTATGGCTAAGCCCAAAACGTGTTTTTAGTTTTCAAGAAAGTTGGGAATAGGTAAAACATCTGAGTGTCTGGGTGCTTCTACGGAGATTATCCAAAAGCAGATTATCCCATTGGGACACTTCCCCTCTAATCATGTTCTGGTGACAACTCTAAATTTTAGGTTTCCACTCAATGTCACACCTAGGACATACTGTATAGGATGAATCTCCCCAGCGGGACAGTAATAAAAAACAGAAGGAGGTTCTAACCCTGCACCACTCCATTCAAAACAACATAAAAATGTTTTTTGGGCTTTAGATACATCGAACTTAGAGGGCTGTCTTTAGTGGGACGGTTGTCACAATCTCTTTTCTATGAATAGAAAGATGTAGACATTTTATAATGGTGAGGGAACCCCATATCCTTCATAGAGGCACCTTCACTTCTCCATCCGTACCCCTAGTTGTACAGCACATCAGAGTGGAGGTCTTTACATACAACTAAAGTTCCTCTTCATTCATCTCTCCCACAGCAGCGAGATGACGATTAATGAAATGGAGCTTTAATGTTCGCAGTATGTTGTGTTTTGTGTACCCTACAGTGAAGATCGTTTAATATCTGAGAGAGGTAATTACAGCCACTTCCATCTGCTGCTCCCAATCCCCCGCCAGACGTTACTATCGCTCTTCCCTCTCCGTGCTCTACCAAACCCTTCATCCTCACCGCTACTATAACACACTTTTCCTTTGTTCCTTCTTTCCTTGCTTTGTTTTTTTTCTTCCTTTCCATTCCACCTTTCATCTTCCTGCCCTTTCCTTTTTTCTTATTTCTCTTAATTCCTTCCCTCCTCCCTCCCATTCTTTCTTTCTAGTTTTCTTTCCCTTTCTTACTTTCTCCCTCCCTCTCTTCTTGCCTTCCTTCATCCCTCCCTCCTTTCCTTCCTTTATCCTTCATCCTTCCCTTCATTCCTCTCTTTCTATCATTCCTTTCCTTTCTCTCTTCCTTTCCTTTATCCTTCCCTTCCCTTTCTTCATTCCTCTCTCCCTCTCTTCCTTCATTCCTCTCTATCTATTATTTTTTCCTTTTCTTCTTCCCTTTCTTTCTTCCTTTCTCCCTCCCTCACTCACTTTCTTCCTTCTTTCTCTTCCTCCCTTCCTTTCCTTCTTCCTTCCATCCATCCATTAATCTATCTATCCATCCCTCCCTTCCTTCCATCTATCCATCCATTGATCTATCCACCCCACCCCCATTTTCATCTATCCATCCATTGATCTATCTATCTATCTATCTATCTATCTATCTATCTATCTATCTATCTATCTATCTATCTATCTATCTATCTATCTATCTATCTATCCGTCTGTCTGTCTGTCCGTCCGTCCATTCCTCCCTTCCATATATCCATCCATCAATCTATCCATCCATTGATCTATCCACCCCACCCTACCATCTATTTATCCATCCATAGATCTATCCACCCCTCCCTTCCTTCCATTTATCCATCCATTGATCTATCCATCCCTCCCTTCCCTCCATTTATACATCCATTGATCTATCCATCCCTCTCTTCCTTCCATTTATCCATCCATTGATCTATCCACCCCTCCCTTCCCTCCATTTATCCATCCATAGATCTATCCACCCCTCCCTTCCTTCCATTTATCCATCCATTGATCTATCCATCCCTCTCTTCCTTCCATTTATCCACCCATTGATCTATCCACCCATCCCTTCCCTCTAGGGTTGCACAGATACCAAGTACAGTACTCGGTACAAGTACGAGTACAAGTACAGATACTTTTGAGCTCCAAGACTACACTAGAGACAAATTCAAAAGTTAGGAGGCCGCTGTCATTTGTAGGGAGCACACGGAGCTCCTGGGATTTGTACATCTCTGTTTTAATGTATTATTTTGTTTTTATAAATATAAATAAACTAAAACCTTAGATAAATAAATTACAAATAAGTAGTCTCGATTTACATAAAAATAATATAAAAGTAAATAAATAAATAGTAAGGGTGGAATAAAATAATGTCTTCCATGAGTGGGTATGCAACCAGGTGCATGTCATGTGCAATGTATGCGTTCCTTGATGACTGGAGGAGCTTTTAAACTAGAAAGTGGGGGGGAGGGTATAAAAATAAAATTACTTAAATTAAACATAGATAATTTAATCATAGGTAAAAATAACTTAGAAAGAAGTAAGAAAGGAGTTAATAATAGTGGGCTCACTCCAGTCAATATAGGAAATCCGTTGGCACAAGTGAGTATAACTACCAACGGACGACCGAAATCAAGGCAGAATAATAACAATAAAAATAGTGGGGAACAACAAGGTCGTAAACATTTGTCCCAAAAAATTAAATTCCTTTCTCTCTTCCTTTCCTTTATCCTTCCCTTCCCTTCCCTTTCTTCATTCCTCTCTCCCTCTCTTCCTTCATTCCTCTCTATCTATTATTTTTTCCTTTTCTTCTTTCCTTTCTTTCTTCCTTTCTCCCTCCCTCCCTCACTCTGGTACTTGCCGAGTACTTACAAAAACGAGTACTGATACATTTTTGTTCATTGTCATGTGACAGTTTTTCTAAAACAATACAGACTAATGATTTTAGGACGCTGGTGGAGTGCTAGAGCCAGGTCCCAGCTGCAACCTCTGCAACCCTGGTAGTTCTCGTGAAAATGCCAAGTATCTGCACTGGTACTCGAAAAGTATCTGTGCATCCCTACTTCTCTCCATTTATCCATCTATTGATCTATCCATCCCTCTCTTCCTTCTATTTATCCATGCATTGATCTATCCATCCCTCCCTTCAAAA
>NW_017308649.1:33736-40916 GCF_000935625.1 Nanorana parkeri | reverse complement strand
TTTTCCTAAATTCACCTGGTAAAGCGGAATAATTACCCTTTACATCCCAGGACAATATTAGTGGTAATGGATAATATAAAGGGAATGGGAAGTGAGTCCAGCAATGTTATTAGTATCAGCTGTTACAGCGCTGGCACTCTCTACTCTTCTTGGCTTGTAGATCCAGGCTGTGGGCGCTCAGTCAATTCTGGCTCAGGGTCTGTCTGTCTTTGGGGTCTGGTAATATCTCCAGGTATGGGGCCAGTTTGTAGTTTCTCTGTAGTGACTGGTAAGTAGTTTATTTCATTTCTCCATTCTCTGACATAGCTCTCTTTATCATTGCTCATTAGTCCATTAAGTGAGATTTTGTCAGACCACATTGTTGGAAGTTTTGGATGGACAAGGGGCAGATGAGTTGTTTCAGGTTGTCCTTGTTGGTCAGTAAGGCTTTATGGGGGTATGAGTTGGGGCTGCTGCTTTGTAGGTAGACCAAGTATAATAGCGTCCTCTTCTGTACTGTGATCAGTAAAGGGAATCTGCTCAGCTGAGCCCTGCAAGCATTATTGCAGGTGCTTTGATGGACTTGGAGGAGATGCCTGCAAAATTCCAGATGGAAAATTGGACTGGAGTCCCATTTGCGTTGGTCTGGGTAGGTGACAGAGCCCTATACTTCACTACCATAAAGGAGGATTGGGATGATGACACTGTCAAAGATTTTAGGCCAGGCTCCTACTGGTGGTTTTAGGTGGTACAGCTGTCTGCTGATGGCATAGACGATTCTGCATGCCTCGTCTTTCAGGGCTCTCCATCTCTCTCTATCTCCCCCCTCCTCTCCTACCTCCATTCTGTTTCATCGCTGGTCCCATCTGGTATGTGTCCTCCGCCCCGCTCTCTGCGCCCCCTGATATTCTTCCATCTCCCTGGCTGTCTGATCCTTCACACCTCCGTGCACTCACAGACAGATGTTGGTTCTCCTCCTCTCAGCGCCTCCTGAGCCAGCTTTTGTCCCCTTAGACCCTCATCCTCATCCATGCTGACATGTTCTCGTCAGCAGCCTGTAAATATGCCGGCTACAATTACATAGCTTGTCTGTCAAACACGTCCGCTACTCCCAGCTCTCCTCTGTGCCAGCAAACGCGTAGAGTGCGAGCCGTTTGTCCGCAGTATGTGCGCACACACTCATGTGCAATACAAGTCATACATGAGAAGATTCTACACATGTCATGCTACCTTCCAAAACATTTTCCTATCACAGCATGTTACCAAGACAGGGGACCTGATTGAAGTATTGTAGAAACATTTGAATAACAACTAGTTTTGGATGAAGTAGGGAAGAGATAACATTACTGGCAGGTTTTAATTTCTGCCTGTGATCCCCCATTGGGGAGAAGTGTCCAAGATTCCTGTGACACCCATACAAGAAATAGGGGGAAGAGGTTGTCACTGGTTTCTTGCTGTCTCCCCTTGTCATGTGAGAAGAAGAAGCTGCCTTCATTCATCAGTAGGTGCTGCACTAAGTAGAGGGTCTGAGTGGAGAGTGCTGTTCAAGTCCCAGACCCCCCCTCTAGCCCTCAAAGCCCTAAAGAGTCCAATATCCACCATACGTCCACCAGAGCTGAAAGCTTCCCTCATTTCGACAGGACTCTCCAAACCTCCTAGCTTCCTTCCCATGCTCACCTTCATCTCAATGATAGATATCAAAGCAGTACTCCACGCAGAAGCATTTTTTCGTCCCAGACACTGAAATTTTTTCCCCATTGACCATGATGGGTTTTTACTGGTATGCAGAGCTCCTTCAGAGATGATTCCCCATACTTCCTGTCCATCTGACAACGTTTTATCAGACAGGCAGTGAGGGGAACTCTCCAACAGCAACAGAAACAGAAATAAAAAGTGGTTAGTGGAATAGTGGAAGGCTAAAACCCAGATCAGATTTTTCTATTTCTGTCTGTGTTGCAGATCTTCTCTTACTTCTTGTTTAGTTAAACCAATGTCACCGGGGACAGGAAATAAGTGATATTCTCTCTAAAGGCCCATTGAGATTGGTCTGAAGCATTGTGGTGAGTGCTTGGGGGTCACTGGGGGTCACACAGGATGCTTTCACAGGATAGGGTGCCACAAATGCTCTGGGGCGACTGGGCACACAGGACGCTCTGGAGTGTTTGGGAACACAGGATGCTCTAGAGAGACTGGCAACACAGGATGCTTTGGGGTGACTGGGAACACAGGATGCTCTGGAGTGACTGGGAACACAGGATGCTCTGGGGTGACTGGAAACACAGGATGTTCTGGGGTGACTGGGCACACAGGATGCTCTGGAGTGACTGGGAACACATGATGCTTTGGAGTGATTGGGAACACAGGATGCTCTGGGGTGACTGGGAACACAGGATGTTCTGGGGTGACTGGGAACACAGGATGCTCTGGAGTGACTGGGAACACAGGATGCTCTGGAGTGACTGGGAACACAGGATGCTCTGGAGTGACTGGGAACACAGGATGTTCTTGGGTGACTGGGAACACAGGATGCTCTGGAGTGACTGGGAACACAGGATGCTTTGGAGTGACTGGGAACACAGGATGCTTTGGAGTGATTGGGACCCCAGGATGTTCTGGGGTGACTGGGAACACAGGATGCTTTGGAGTGATTGGGAACACAGGATGTTCTGGGGTGACTGGGAACACAGGATGCTTTGGAGTGAATGGGAACACAGGATGCTTTGCAGTGATTGGGACCCCAGGATGTTCTGGGGTGACTGGGAACACAGGATGCGTTGGAGTGATTGGGACCCCAGGATGTTCTGGGGAGACTGGGAACACAGGATGTTCTGGGGTGACTGGGAACACAGGATGTTCTGGGGTGACTGGGAACACAGGATGCTTTGGAGTGATTGGGACCCCAGGATGTTCTGGGGAGACTGGGAACACAGTATGTTCTGGGGTGACTGGGAACACAGGATGCTCTGGAGTGACTGGGAGCACAGGATGCTCTGGGGCCACTGGGTGACACTGGATGCTCGAACAGGATAGGGTGCCACAAATTCTCTGGGGTGAGTGGGCACACAGGATGTTCTGGGGTGACTGGGAACACTGGATGCTCTGGAGTGATTGGGAACACAAGATGCTCTGGAGTGATTGGGAACACAAGATGCTCTGGAGTGATTGGGAACACAAGATGCTCTGGAGTGAATGGGAACACAGGATGCTCTGGGGTCACTGGGTGAGGAAGATGCTTGGGGAGCACTGAGTGACATAGGTTGGTGGCTGACATGAAGGACATGAGGCACAAGTAGACTAGTAAGGTGCAGTAGCAGGGACTCGAACAATAACCTACTTTGCAATCTCAGGCCAATCAGGGGAGATATCAACTGACCGGCCACAGTGCTGGTGCTCTGGGTGAAGCCCAGAAGTGTCGGTGGCCATGGTCTGAAATGGAGACCTGGCTCTGGATCAGCGAGGAGGCGAGTGTGGCACCCCACTCCATACAAAGCTAAAAAAAAAGGTTTTAGTTTGACTCGCACTTTATCAAACACTCTACCCAGCAGCACACTGGCACCTCTTCTTTACTCCGGGGCTGTCCCTGGAATCCGGAGTGGACAGTGGCCAAGCCTCTGTTGCCTTACCACCAGTCCAGGCCCATTCATGATAACAGTTGTGTAGCTGATTGTCATATCCGCGCTGAGAGGGAGCGACACCGCCGACCTCTCGCCAACGAGGCCTTCATCAGCCAGAGATTTATCTGCGATGACAGACTCCGTGGGGTGCGTGGCGGATGATTCTATTAGTTGTGGCTCCAGGCAGAACTATCTTGCTGTTATAATGAAGGAGCAGGAGCCACGCCGAGATCTGGGGTGGGTTTAATAGGGAGCGACAATAATATCTCAGAACCATTACAGACAATGATGGAAATCTCTATTCTGGCCGTTGGGGGATTTCAGGAAGACTGCGTCAGCTAAAGTAAAAAGGTTCTTCTTCCTAGTAGAGTCAATCCAACGTCAACTGATATTTCATTGTTTTGTGGGCGCAGGAACGTTAAACATTCTAAAGTCTCTTCTGTCTTGTGGGAACATTATTGGTTAGAGGGGCCATTATGGTGCTTTACCTATTATAAAAGACTTCCACCATCCCTATGCTGAGTTCCCTGGTCTGTACACCTGCTGTGCCCATTATGAGGGGTTCCTACCATCCCTGTGCTGAGTTCTGGGGGTATGTACACCCGCTGTGCCCATTATGAGGAGCTCCCACCATCCCTGTGCTGAGTTCTGGGGGTCTGTACACCCGCTGTGCCCATCATGAGGAGCTCCCACCATCCCTGTGCTGAGTTCCCGGGTCTGCACACCCGCTGTGCCCATTATGAGGAGCTCCCACCATTGCTGTGCTGAGTTCTGGGGGTATGTACACCTGCTGTGCCCATTATGAGGAGCTCTCACCATCCCTGTGCTGAGTTCCCGGGTCTGTACACCTTGTGTGCCCATTATGAGGGGCTCCCACCATCCCTGTGCTGAGTTCTTGGGGTATGTACACCTTCTGTGCCGCACGCAGCAGGTGGAGGGATGTGGAGATGATCACAGACAGGATGAGATGTGTCCTGAGATAAACTCTTCCATCCCCGGCACTCTGAGCCCTGACTGCTGGCGTGTTTTGGCATGTAGAGTTTCTGCCAATAGTTTTATATTATCTAACGTTTGTATTCTGTGTTTTCCTCATAATAATAAATATCAGATCACGGATGGGATTGTATGGAAGCAGCTTCGTGTTTTATGAGGATTCTTCTTTCTTCCAAGATTCTATGAGTGGCTGACATATAGAGGTGACACATATTTATTGTACAGTATGGAGGTGACACACATGTACTGTATGTACAGTATGAAGGTGACACACGTGTATTGTACAGTATGGAGGTGACACATATTTATTGTACCGTATGGAGGGGACACGTATGTATTGTACAGTATGGAGGGGACACGTATGTATTGTACAGTATGGAGGGGACACGTATGTATTGTACAGTATGGAGGTGACACACATGTATTGAATGTACAGTATGGAGGTGACACACATGTATTGTACAGTATGGAGGTGATACACATATATCATACAGTATGAAGGTGACACACATGTATATTTGCAGTATGGAGGTGACACACATGTACTGTACAGTATGAAGGTGACACACATGTACTGTACTATATGAAGGTGACACACGTGTATTGTACAGTATGGAGGTGACACACATGTATTGTACAGTATTGAGGTGACACACATGTATTATACAGTATGGAGGTGACACACATGTATCGTACAGTATTAAGGTGACACACATGTATTGTACAGTATGCAGATGACACACATGCACCGTACAGTATGCAGATGATACACATGTACAGTACAGTATGCAGATGACACACATGCACTGTACAGTATGCAGATGATACACATGTACCGTACATTATTTAGATGATGACACACATGTATTGTACATTATGTAGATGATGACACACATGTATTATACATTATGTAGATGATGACACACATGCACCGTACAGTATGCAGATGATACACATGTATTGTACATTATGTAGATGATGACACACATGTATTGTACATTATGTAGATGATGACACACATGTATTGTACATTATGTAGATGATGACACACATGTATTATACATTATGTAGATGATGACACACATGCACCGTACAGTATGCAGATGATACACATGTATTGTACATTATGTAGATGATGACACAAATGTATTGTACATTATGTAGATGATGACACACATGTATTGTACATTATGTAGATGATGACACACATGTATTGTACATTATGTAGATGATGACACACATGTATTGTACATTATGTAGATGATGGCGCTCATGCCGTGTACAGTACAGACATGTGAGTGGATGTATCTAGGACAATGCATCCAATAACAGTTTCCTGTGGAGATGAAATTACACAGAGTGATTCTGCTCCACGCCCGCCATGGTCACCATGTCTAAACTAGTGATGATCTCATTACATGCAGCAGCGCCTCATCTTCTCATCTCACCACGCAGTCCGTGGTACATGGGAACTGCGCCCCGACTCTCATTACCGTGGCTGGGGCTCAGGAGTCAGAGCGCCTCCGCTCATTCTGCAGTCCTCGGGGGGTTCAGCCATCGTCTACAGGACCAAATTATTAATTCAACGTCCGGGACAGGCACATTGCACCTTTCACCCGCCGCACGGTTCTACAGACCTTCCTGTTCACGTTATGGAAAAGCATTTCATGGCGGCCTCCGACCGGACGTGCTTTCCAGAACTTCTCGTTTGATTCTCCTACAGCGTTACTAATCATGTCAGCTCAGCTGCTTCCTGGAAGTGCAGAGAACATGGCTTGTTACTAATTATCACAGACAGGAAGTCTGGAGAAAATCACATGCTACTAATTATCACAGATAGGAAGTCTGAAGAACATCGCTTGTTACTAATTATCACAGACAGGAAGTCTGGAGAACATCACATGCTACTAATTATCACAGATAGGAAGTCTGGAGAACGTCAATAGTTACTAATCATCACAGACAGGAAGTCTGGAGAACATTGCTTGTTACTAATTATCACAGACAGGAAGTATTGAGAACATAGTCTGGTACTAATCACAGACAGGAGATCTGGATAACATTGCTTGTTACTAATGATTACAGATAGAAAGTCTAGGGAGAGTTGCTGGTTACTAATCACAGACTTCCTGGAGAATGTCGCTGGTTTCTAATTATCACAGACAAGAAGTCTGGGGAACATCGCTTGTTTCCAATTATCAAACACAGGAAATTTGAAGAACGGCACTGGTTACTATTACTAATTATTACAGATAGAAATTCTGGGAAATGTCGCTGGATACTAATCACAGACAGGAAGCCTGTAGAACATTGCTGGTTACTAATTATCACGAACAGGAAGTCTGGGGAACATCGCTGGTTACTAATTACAGTTTCACAGACAGGAAGTCTGGAGAATGTTTCCCGGTTGCCAATTATCACAGACAGGAAGTCTGGGGAATGTTGCTGTTTACTAATTATCACAGACAGGAAGTCTGGGGAACGTTGCTGTTTGCTTATTATCTTATATTATCTTAGCTGTGCTGCCAACATGGGGACAAGGTGCCTTCCATGGGCAAGGCTTTGTACCCCCCCCCCCCCCCCCCCACTGATCT
>NW_017308649.1:26462-33679 GCF_000935625.1 Nanorana parkeri | reverse complement strand
CCCCCCCCCCCCCCCCCCAGCAAGGTACCCTCCCTATGTTGAGGGAATGTATGCTGGGATGGTTTAGGGAGGAAGGGGGTCGCTTGTTGCCTCCCCCTTTTCTTGCCAGCCAGACTACATGCCTGGATATGGATTTCAGAGGGTGCCATTTGTCTTTTTCTGCAGAATCCATACCAGACCCTTACCCTCCGGGCATGCAGGCTTGGTAGCCAGAAAAAGGAAGGGGGGGCATCTATTCTTGAACCCAGTATCCCCCTCTCCTGACCAGACATGTCTTGTTTGCATCTCCTCCAGTAAATGAGTTTCCTTCATGTTTCAGAGAGAAGATTATTCTAATATTTGCTCACTTTGGCTCGGCCTTCTCCCGGGGCATTGCTCGCCCATGCTAATCCGGCGTCTTATGAACGCGCCTTCCATCTTCATGTACATTATTATCACACAGGAGCCGCTAATAAATGTGTTTGTTTACCGGAATCCTTGCCGGGAAAAATAACATGTTAATAGCGGCGATTTTTCATCCCCACATTTTGGTGACCCCCCCCTGTGATCTGTTACCTCCGGGGAGAGTAATTACACATGACAAATGATGAGCTTGAAAACGTGCAATATTACACATCCCAGGAATTCGCGGTGAGGGGGCTGCGCGCGCAGAGTTACAGGTATGCGTTACTGCGCTGCTGCCTTCCATGTGCATGTTGGAATCTTTGCTGTGTATAGTATATACCTTTATATACCTAAAGAAAGACACAGGTCCATTAAACGCCGGCTGCTTTCGATCAGAGGAAGAGAAAACAAAAGCCCCCCCTGGGGCAATTGTGGCTGGTTTGTCGTCAGTGGAATAAGAACTCCATCCTGATTCCACAAAGGAAGTCGGATCATTGAAACGGATCACAATGTTCTCATAATGTATCATTGTAATTATACTCTGGGATTAGTTTTTGGTAAACTGCCCAGCCCTTTTTTTTAATAAAACTCTAGGACAGGCGTAGGCAACCTTGGCACTCCAGCTGTGGTGGAACTACAAGTCCCATGAGGCATTGCAAAACACTGACAGTCACAGGCATGACTCCCAAAGGCAGGTGCTTGATGGTGTAGCGGTCCCCCTTCCCCCGGTCAGCGCTATGCCAGCACAGGATAACACTACCGGTGGCTCTGAATGGGTGATCTACAGTAAACTGAACTAATGGGTCTCCCTGTCTTTCCTCTATTAGAAAGCTCTATTTTGAATCCACAGCACACCATCCACCAGCACAACTTGAGTTACTAGGGTCGGTTGCTATGGGTTACAGCAGCTCAGATTCTTCTTGTCTAGGGATACATTCACTCGCTTCTGCCCATTAGCCCTTACCGCCCTTCTGTTGATCAATGGCAGTGACGTCCAGACTGTAGTTATGATGCTTAGAACTTTTATTTGCAGAACTTCAGGGAGAGAGAGGAGGACGGTTAGTAGGGTTGCCACCTTTTCTTCAAGCGAATCCCGAACACTATAGCAACACATATTTTTTTTTGAGAATGAGGTGTGGCTCATTCATATGTAAATAGCGCCACTCATTCATATGCAAATATCACAGTTGAGGCTATTTTCAGTAGGGGGGGGGGGGGGGGGGGCAGTAGCCCCTATCTTAATTTTGGTTGCCCCTGTCTGTCTGACATCTTGTGTCCGGGTTTCTGCTGCCATGAGGGGGTGAATCCTGGACAGGTGGCAACCCTAATGGTTAGGACCATCCAGGCAGATGTAGACTCCATGCTTTTCAGGGTGTGGTTACTTTTTTCATGCACAGCAGGTCGAAAACCTGACACAGCATTACTTGAGGTAGAAGTTACTGAACCTTGTCTTTAGCAGTAGCAACCACGGGACCTGGTGCCACCAGGCCCCAGGTTGATTCCATGGCTTTGAGGCCTAACCATCTCAGATAGTCCATAGCAGCCTCCCCACAGGCAGAGCCCGGGGGAGGAAGAGAGAGAGCTCACATGGTCCACTTGATTAACTCCAAATATATGCGTCGTGTATACTTTACAAAACAATTGCCGCGAGGTGCTACAGTGTTCGGGTTTGGCTTGAAGAAAAGGTGGCAACCCTATCCACCCCTAATATTTATCTCCTCCCACAGCATGCCTAGCTATCGTTCAACAAGGATTGGCTGGAGAGGGATATCCACTCATAGCAATCCCATTGGTTGCTCTGTTCTGTGACCAGGGTACACCCAGCAGTACACCCAGCAGCAGACAGATGCAAACGATGACAGATTGTTTAGGGGGAAAACCACATGAACCCAGACTACAAATCATCATCAGAACGCATACAATCTGATAGCACTAGATTGAATAGCACCTTTTCCACTGGGGCACTACAATGGTATTTGTAGTTTGATCACAGCTTCAGTGCCGAGGTTGCCTACCCTTGCTCTAGGCAAACATCCAAGTACAAAGATGAAATACATAAAAGTAGCAGTGGCATCATTACTGTGCTGTACATATCCTGTGCAGGGAGCAGAGCTGTGGGAGGGGCCCATTAGCTCCACCCACTACAGTCTGCTTGCAGAAAACTAGAAGAGGGGTAGAGACAAGACCAATCACCCTGCACGAGGACAGAGAGCAGCAATGGCCGGTCTTTATTACAGGAAGGTCCTGAACAGAGGGAAAGTTTCAAACTGATCTGGAAGAAGTACACAAAGCACACTAAGGGGGTGGTTTATAACCCATTTGCACAGCGAACGGCTATGCAAATGATATCGGCAGCACATTATGGTCACTAGATGCAGCCAAGTATTCCTATGCTCCCCAGCTCCATCTAGTGACCATAATGTGCTGAGAATTGCGTTCACATAGCTGTTCTTGTACTTAGACAATATTGGCTTATCCTGGAGTTCAGCTTTAACGTCAATTTTTTTAATCACATCACAAGATATTATTTGCTGCAGCTGCCCCCTGGCATTGAGCAGTGTGATTACATGTGACTGAGTGATTGATGAGTGATTGATGGGACGCTTTAAGCTTAATATTATAATATAATTTATTATTCATTATTATTAGATATTATCTAGCATTTCCAAGTCCTTTTATAACGCAGCTGTCCCATGTTACAATTTTACTTTAATACACTATATTGCCAAAAGTATTGGGACCCCCCTCCAAATCATTGGATTCAGGTGTTACAATCACCTCCATGGCCACAGGGGTATAAAATCACGCACCTCGGCATGCAGACGCTTCTACAAACATTTGTGAAAGAATGGGTCGCTCTCAGGAGCTCAGCGAGGCCACGTAAAATGACAGAATGTGGTCTGTGAGTTAGGGTTGAGTCGTGAATAGGGTTGCCACCTTTTCTTCCAGCGAAACCCGAACACTCTAACGACGCATGGAAATGTTTTTGGGAGAATGAGTCGCGGCTTATTCATATGTAAATAGCATCACCCATTCATATGTAAATATTACAGTCGAGACTATTTTCAGTGGGGGGGGCCAGTAGCCCCTATCTTAATTTTGGTTGCCCCTGTCTGCCTGACATCATGTGTCCGGGTTTCAGCTGCCATGAAACACGGACACAGCATTCAAAACCCGGACTGTCCGGGTGAATCCTGGACAGGTGGCAACCCTAGTTGTGAATAAGTGAGAACCAAGATCACGTGCATTCGCACAGCAAAGTCTTTTTGTTGCTCGTAATCAGGCCGGATTCCCCACAAGGCCACCGAGGCCCGGCCTCGTGGTGGCAGCGGTGTCCTTGTGGGGAAGTTCCGGGCGCCGGGCGGTATGTTGCGCTTTCTACATTTAGTCCTGCTTTGCAGAAGCAGGACTAAATGTAGTGTCAGGAAGCCGATTGTACGTTTACATCTCAGCGATGTTGCCGAGATCACTTGTAAAAAGTCTGCAGCCTGTCCGTCCTCCCCTCCCCCCTGCACCTACCTCTCTCCTCGCTGGCGCCGTCCTCCGGGTTCCGCCGCCGATGCAGGGAGCAGAGCGGCAGGGTTAAAAGTAACCCTGCGGCTCTGTGTATACAGTGAGAGGGGAGAGCTGTGCTGTGCTCTTCCCCTCTCAGCTGTGACAGGAGTTCTAGCACAGTGCTGTGCTAGAACTCCTGTATTGGAGGTGACAGGGTCAATAAAGAGAATATGTCACCTCCAAATGCTACCACACAGGGGCTTGGCGCCGGGCGGTATGTTGCGCTTTCTACATTTAGTCCTGCTTTGCAGAAGCAGGACTAAATGTAGTGTCAGGAAGCCGATTGTACGTTTACATCTCAGCGATGTTGCCGAGATCACTTGTAAAAAGTCTGCAGCCTGTCCGTCCTCCCCTCCCCCCTGCACCTACCTCTCTCCTCGCTGGCGCCGTCCTCCGGGTTCCGCCGCCGATGCAGGGAGCAGAGCGGCAGGGTTAAAAGTAACCCTGCGGCTCTGTGTATACAGTGAGAGGGGAGAGCTGTGCTGTGCTCTTCCCCTCTCAGCTGTGACAGGAGTTCTAGCACAGTGCTGTGCTAGAACTCCTGTATTGGAGGTGACAGGGTCAATAAAGAGAATATGTCACCTCCAAATGCTACCACACAGGGGCTTGTTAGCTCCTGTGTGATAGCAATAAAGTTAGGTGGGAAAATTATAATTTGATTGAACAAGTAATTAAATAAATTAAATAAAAAGGTGATTAAAAAGTAAAACACCGGCTTTCCTGCTCTACTCGTCCGAAGCAGGGCTAAATGTAGAAGAAAACCACCCGGCCCAACGGCTGTGCCCCCTCTCTGTTTCCTGCCGCCCTGAGGCCTGGCCTAGGTGTCCTTGTGGGAAATCTGGCACTGGTTGTCAGATCATTAAATGGAGTTAGGAGCTCACTGGATTTCTGGTGGGAACAACAGGACTTTTCTGCACTTTGATATATTTTATATATATTTTACAGATCAAAAGAGAGCAAATAAGAGAAGTTAATTGTTGGAGTTTACACACGGACGTCCCGAGGCCGGGTGACACTCCGCCGTGTCGTCATCGCGCCCTGGCGTCATCTCCTCTCTCCTGACACTGTCGGGCGTTCGGTCCATGATCGAGTGCCTGACTTTTTAGAGGGGGTGACACCAAAATGACTGTCAGTCCTTTTGCTGTCACCCCTGCAATGGTGTCACCCGGGTACGAGCCGCCCCCCCTTGTGACGCCACTGGGTTTACATACACTTTAAGTGCCTATTCTTCCAGCTGCAAAGGGTTGCCATCAGGTGTTATGCAGCCAAGAACCTTCTGTTTTAATCTTCCTCTTTGGCCATTGTGGCAGTTCTGAAGAAATCCCCCGTACTGCTAACAATAATGGAGGTCTCCACCTCACCACCCTATCGAGCCGGCTCCTCTTATGTAGAATCGCAGCAGTTTGGATATTATTAATGTTCTCTGGAAATCAGGTCTGGAGAGTGGAGGGGAGCTACGAGTCCGTTCCTTCGTTCTGAGTCCAGCACGTCTCCAGGCCGGGGCACGGCTCCTGACAGCGCTAATAGCGAATGGCGATTTCGCTCTGAGTGGATTTCGGCAGGAACGAGCTTTCCGTGTCAGGCCCCATTAGCGGTTTCAGGCCTTGAAGCACTGGGCTAATCAGGTTCTGCCAGCCCTGCTTCTCCGCCAGATTACAGAATGGCAACAGGGAGCAATAAGGAAGGGCGTCCGTGAAATTGGCCACGTCTTCCCGGGCCCGCGATTCAGGCAGAGGTGACGGAGGACGAGTTAATTCTCATTGGGGTTCTCAAAACACATTTACCTTCCTATTAGGAAGCCAGTCTGCAGAGTAATTTGTATATATCGGCGCTGGTGGCACTCAATAGAGCAGAGAGGAGATGCGAGCTGCTGGAGATGCTGAAATACTGATGGTTTATAAGATGTTTCCTGCCCTCCACAAGGAACAATGCTTATCCTATAATGGGACAAGATAGAAGACGGAGGGGACAATTCATACTTCGCAGACGTAGAGGGACCTGACACAGATTGGATAAAGCAGATGCCTTGTACTCCATGTAAAAAAACATGACTGTATGTCCTTCTGGCCCTCGGGTGGTTATATTCAATTCATTTGGGTAAATCTCATTACATGCCTCCGATGTGTGTTGGTGAAGCCTGGAGGGTCATCAAAGACTTACTGGATGGGACCCCATGACCAGGGGCGTAACTAGAATTTACAGGGCTCCACAGCAAAATTTTGTATGGGGCCCTGTGATTTCTAGTTACACCCCTTGCAGAGCTAAATTAATACTCAGAAGAAGCACACAGTACAGGGTGAACAATCAGTACTATTAAATGGTGCAGGATGAATACTCCGTACTAGTACATGGTGCGGGATGAATACTCAGTACTGGTAAATGGTGCAGGATGAATACTCAGTACTGGTACATGGTGCAGGATGAATACTCAGTACTAGTACATGGTGCAGGATGAATACTCAGTACTGGTACATGGTGCAGGATGAATACTCAGTACTAGTAAATGGTGCGGGATGAATACTCAGTACTAGTAAATGGTGCAGGATGAATGCTCAGTACTACTACATGGTGCAGGATGAATACTCAGTACTAGTACATGGTGCGGGATGAATACTCAGTACTACTACATGGTGCAGGATGAATACTCAGTACTAGTAAATGGTGCGGGATGAATACTCAGTACTAGTAAATGGTGCAGGATGAATGCTCAGTACTAGTAAATGGTGCAGGATGAATACTCAGTACTAGTAAATGGTGCAGGATGAATGCTCAGTACTACTACATGGTGCAGGATGAATGCTCAGTATTAGTACATGGTGCAGGATGAATACTCAGTACTGGTAAATGGTGCAGGATGAATACTCAGTACTAGTACATGGTGCAGGATGAATACTCAGTACTAGTACATGGTGCAAGATGAATACTCAGTACTAGTAAATGGTGCAGGATGAATACTCAGTTCTAGTACATGGGGCAGGGTGAATACCCAGAACACATACACAGAGGATAAATACTCAAGGTGCATACACAATGCGGGATTAATACTCATCTGGTCATTAGGTACAGGAGACGGACAGGCAGTCATGCACAGACAGGAAGAAACACATTTCCATCTTGCAGCTCGGCTGGAAATCGCAGCTTGACCAGCACGGCACGGAAAGATTAACAGACGTCATAGTAGTCGGGGTTGGATCTGGGGCCACGCACGAGGTCTCTGTACACACAGGACGCTGGGCTTTCCGCTGATGCTTACTTAAAACAGAGACTTGTTAACGTGA
>NW_017308649.1:24582-26450 GCF_000935625.1 Nanorana parkeri | reverse complement strand
CCCGGGCGATTTGTTATTAAATAAAAATTTGTTTAACAGGAAAAAAAAAGTCAGCATTTCTGGCTCCATCCCAGGCTGCCATCCTTTATTCATGGTGTTCATTAACACAGACTCCCTCACTCATCACAAAGAGAAGCTTTTCTCCTCTTAGAAACTGACAAGAGGCCCTCGCTGGCAGCCGGCAGGTCGGAATTAACAAAACCGCTGATTTGATCTGACTGGCGGGACAACCTCGGGTCAAATAGCGCCGGGGCTTTTTTTAATTTTTAATATCATTCAACATGATTTAAATAAAGTTCCTCGCTCAGGACGCCGATCAGTAGCTGACCTGTGAGCTCCTCCGAACATCATTCAGACCATAGAAGCTTTATATTGTTGTATCTTTGTATCTTTATGTACACTATATTGCCAAAAGTATTGGCACCCCTCCAAATCATTGGATTCAAGTGTTCCGTGATATTTCCTTGCTACTAAATACTCCGTGTTCACCTGTTACTGGTATTATAACAAAGTGGAAGCAACTGGGAACAACGGCAACTCAGCCACGAAGTGGTAGGCCACGTCACATGACAGAGCGGGGTCAACGCATTCTGAAGCGCACAGTGCACAGAAGTCGCCAACTGTCTGCAGAGTCAATAGCTACAGACTTCCATGGGGTTGTTTTTCAGGGGTTGGGCTTGGCCCCTTAGTTCCAGTGAAGGGAACTCTTAAGACATCAGCATACCAAGACATTTTGGACAATTTTATGCTCCCAACTTTGTGGGAGCAGTTTGGGGATGGCCCCTTCCTGTTCCATCATGACTGCGCACCCAGGGCTGGATTTTCCACAAAGCCACCAAGGCCTGGCCTCGGGGCAGCAGGGAGTAGAGGGGCAGCAGGGGTGTGGAAATCCTATCGTCCGACACTTGGGACATGCAGTTCCGGGTGCCAGGCGGGTATTTTTTTCTATATTTAGCCCTGCTTGCCCAATGCAGGGCTAAATGTTGAATGAGGGAAAATGTTGTGAACCTGCCCTAGGATGGAGAAAATATTTGGTGGCAATTTTATTGAAATACACAGCAGAAAAGAGTCGTCGGGATCATTTAATCCAACAAAAAATCCTGGAAACGAGATCATTTCCAGCTTTATTGTTTTATTGTACATAGAGAAGTGTAACGTTTCCACTGATAGAGTTACATTGACTTGTGTCTTCGGCCTCTCGGTGATCTGACCTGTTCATTTCCTCAATGGATTCTTCATTGTCCCAGCTGTGCTATGAATAGTCAGTGTTCACATGATAATATCAGGACTTATATATATATATAGTCAGGTAAATATGAAATGTTGCATGTCTCATGTTAAGTACAGACATGCTCAGTAATTCACCAGTATTACACTTCCAGGTATGTATTACCTCTCACAGAGATCATTGTACGCCCCATGGCTATTTTTCTCTCCAGAAGGACGGATCCATTTTTGTTCAGTCATCACCCAGGGTCACCATCTACTTCCTGGACTGAGATGTTACATAGTAGTTACATAGTTACATAGTATTTGAGGTTGAATAAAGACATTAGTCCATCAAGTCCAACCTATTAGGATCTCATTCTAGGAGTACCTGTACCCCTGTATATTACGGTCCCTTAAGAAATCGTCCAAAAGTTTCTTGAACAATTCCACATTCTTTGCTGAAATCACTGTCTGTGGCAGTGAGTTCCAGACCCTAACTGATCTTACTGTGAAGAACCCCCTTCGCCCCTTGTGCTGGAATTTTTTTTCCACCAGAGGCTCAGAGATGTCAGAAATTGATTCATGTAGCTAATGACAGGTCCAGTTTAAAGGGTCAGGAACCAAAAGGCCCCCCCCCCCCCCCCCCCCCCCACAAAGCA
>NW_017308649.1:3214-24353 GCF_000935625.1 Nanorana parkeri | reverse complement strand
CCCGTCCCACCATAACAACAAAAAAAGAGTTCTTTTGCCAGCAAAGTTTGTGTTATTTGTAGTTGGGGTGCCAATGAGCTCAGGTTTGAACCGTTTTCAGAGGAACGCTAGGTTTGGACCAGGTTCGGAGGGATCAGTTTCAAACTGGGTTTCGGAGAAGCTCAGGTCTGGACCAGGTTCGGAGAAGCTCAGGTCTGGACCAGGTTTGGAGAAGCTCAGGTCTGGACCAGGTTGGAAGGAGCTCAGTTTTGGACCAAGTTTGGAGAAGCTCAGGTCCAGACTGGGTTTGGAGGAGCTTAGGTCTGGACAGGGTTTGGAGGAGCTCAGGTCTGGACCGGGTTCGGAGAAGCTCAAGTCTGGACTGGGTTCGGAGGAGTTCAGGTCTGGACTGGGTTTGGAGGAGCTCAGGTCTGGACCAGGTTCAGAGGAGCTCAGGTCTGGACCAGGTTCGGAGGAGCTTAGGTCTGGACCAGGTTCGGAGGAGCTCAGGTCTGGACTGGGTTGGGAGGAGCTCAGGTCTGGACCAGGTTCGGAGGAGCTCAGGTCTGGACCAGGTTGGGAGGAGCTCAGGTCCGGACTGGGTTGGGAGGAGCTCAGGTCTTGACTGGGTTGGGAGGAGCTCAGGTCTGGACCAGGTTCGGAGGAGCTCAGGTTCGGATCAGGTTTGTTGTGTGCTAACAACTTTTTGTTACGCAGGCTGTTTGTTTGTTTTCGATTTACGGTCAAACGCGCGGACTCAGCACATATATGATTGGTTATCTCGTGCTCCGTGTTTGCCCAGATATGATTTATGTGCCTAATCTCGGCTTTTAAAATCCGCTCATTAAAATCCAATCAATTATTTACGCCCTGCGTTTTCTGGAAATGCAATAACGCGGGAGGAGCTGATGAATTATGCCGCGCAATCCGGTGTAATATGTTTTAACCCGATTATTTTTACATTTCTGCGGCCGGCCGTGGAAGCTTCCCAAACGCAGCGCGGGCGTGGAATGCCGAGGGATCAGCGCCATATCCGGTGATCGCTTTCCGCGCTGTCAGTTTGGCGTGACAGTTAAAGGGGCCTCTGCTGTCCTTACAAAAGTGAAGAACACGCCCCCCCCCCCTCCTTCGTTCGCTCTATGCTCATCAACATTTGTCATTTTTGTTCTATAAAATCCTGTTTTCACTTTTTATTTCACCCCTTTCCCCCCATATCAGTGCTGCTGACCCCCTCCAGCCGTTTTCATCCACTTCCTGTCTACATGCACTCTATGTAGACAGGAAGTGTCGGCTGCATATCTTTCCTCTGAATCGCCTTCCTGATGGTGACAACATGGAACCTGGGCCTGAGCAATGTGTATTCATGCAGCCTCTTGCAGTCTCCACCAGAGGTGCATGTGACAGGGTGACAGCGCAGGGTCACAATTGGGAGACAGGGAGAGAGTGTTGTCACCCTGCAACCCTGTGTACCTTTATGACAGGATCACCAGGGATTATTAAAATGAAACTGATTGAAAAACATTGAAGCTTCATGTCATGGTTGTAAACTATCTGTATAGAATTTATTTACAACAATTCCGCCCATGACATGCAGTAAGCATGGCATAGGACCACCTTTAGAATCATATAGGACTCAACAGGACTCAACACCAGTGGCGTCACAAGGGGGGTGAAGCCCGCACACGGGTGACACCACTGCAGGGCTGACACCAAAATGACTGACAGTCAATTGGCTCCTGTCTAAATCGGCCCTCTATGTGCATGTGAGCTAGGGACCTTACATTGTAAGCTCCTCAGGGGCGGGGACTGATGTGAATGTGCAGTATCTAAAGAGTGTAAATTGTCAGCGCTATCAATACCTATAATAAAGCAGTTTTACATTTATAACTCCCCCCCCCTAAAATCTAGCCCACTGCTTGCCTCAGGGCTGAAGGCTTTTGAGAGGAGTACTGTGGCACGCTGCTGTGCTGTCATCAGGAAGCTATGTACAGCACCCTGTTGGCTCCTCCCACCAGCCATGATCTGCCTGCCTGCAGAAGCAGAGGGACCCAGTGATGAAATCACAGAGTCTAAAATAGGGCAAGGAAAGGTCTTATTTAAACATTTTATTAGCATATTGATGAGAGGGACAAATATAAGCAGATTAAACTTCAGCTTTAGTGCCTAGTCACCCCATAAAGAGTGCGTTCCACTGCGTTATGCCTCTGGAATGCAATGGAACGCAACCCGGCCGGCTCACTTTGTTTTGGGGTGGTGGGGGAGAAGTGGCAGTGCATTGAAGTCAATGGCACTGCAGCCACTCCCCCCGCCCGCAGTGCGATCGCCAGCACCCGAACGCGTGGCACATTAGTGCCTGCATTCCGGTCCAGTGCGATCTGCAAAAATGCTGCATGCAATATTTTTCGCAGATCGCACTGGCCCGGCACGCAGGCACTAATGTGCCATGCGTTCGGGTGTCGGCAATCGCACTGCAGGCGGGGGGCGTGGCTGCCTACCTAGTAACCAGGGGACACTGAACTGTCATTACCATGAGAGCTCACCAGAGATGGCTTTCCTATCACTTCCGGCTCTGCTAAGCTCTCATCACAAAGTAAGGCCTGGAGCTATGGAGAGCAGAGGAATCAGCGGAAGGCCTGCATGACAAGGCTGGGAAGGGGAACGAGGACAGGAAAGGGTTAAGGAGTGATAGAAAAGGGTATAGAAAGGTCACTTAGGAGACTATCTGGACGGGGGACCCATCCGTGGTATGGGTGTCCTCCAGTAGTCGGACGGTCAGATTGGTATGACCCGTAAATAAGGGACCAACGTGGGTCTGCAGGCAATCTAGTTACGTCCCCGAGGCGGTGTATGGCGGATGGGGGCATTCAGTTACAGGAAAGGTGCCCGCAGATACTGGTCCATTTATAGAGTACGATTGCCTTCAAGGACCTTGAAACCAAACTAGTTGGTACAGTGTGTTTGGTTGTTAATATTGTTATTTATAATGTTATTTATAAGTATTTATTATAAAAGGCTGCTGTGGCCATTTAAACTCCCGCTGTTGTGTGGCGTAGTTATTGGTAACAGGGAAAGGGGGGTTTGGATTGAAGTGGGTACTGGAAAGTAGGGTTGCCACCTTTTCTTCAAGCGAAACCCGAACACTCTGGCGACACATGGATATTTTTTTGGGAGAATGAGTCGCGGCTTATTCATATGTAATTAGTGCTACCCGTTCATATGTAAATATCACTATTTTCAGTGGGGGGCCAGTAGCCCCTATCTTCATTTTGGTTGCCCCTGTCTGCCTGACATCTTGTGTCCGGGTTACTGCTGCCATGAAACCCGGACACAGCATTCAAAACCCGAACTGTCCGGGTGAATCCCGGACAGGTGGCAACCCTACTGGAAAGGGACCTCTGAGCTACCTGAGTTATGACGGATCAGATGACGGCTGGCTCACCTCGGCTCAGCCGAGCCGAAAGCATATGCCTTCGGCTCGACTGAGCCGCTCGGCCAACTTCGGGAGCCGTACGGGCTATAGTGAATAGCCCGTACAGCAGCCCCTCGGTTCTACTGAACCAAAGGGCTCAGACGGCCGAAGCTAGCCGAAGGATCAGCTGTAGGTACAGTTGGTCCTTCGGCTAGCTTTGTGACTAACCCCCATAATAAAACCCGATAGAGAGAGAGAAGAGAGGGAGGAGCAGATACTGTGAGGGGAATTAATCAAAAACTGGAGCAGACAAAATCTGGAGCAGCTGTGGCTGGCAACCAATCACCTTCTCTCTTTCATTTTCAAATCTTAATTGAACAAACTGAAGTGAGAAGCTGATTGGTTGCCCTGGGCAACTGCTACAGATTTTGTCTGCTCCAGCTTTGATAAATTCCCCCCAATGTATCCTATAGCGATACAAACCGGATACATAATGGATACGGGTTAAATATATTTGTATGTTCCCTCCACAGTGGTGTTTATTCAGCATCTCCCCCGAGTTATTCCCGCCTCCATCTGAACACCTCAGGCTGCGCCGCTGACTTTGATGCGGCTTTTACCTGCGCTCCGGCGCTGGATGTGACATGAATGTTACTGAACGCGACAGGCGCCATCTTGGAGGCTCAGAGAGCCGTCGGCGATGTGCTTGACCTTGGGAATGTCGCCGCTATCACGGCTCCTCATCGCTCAGGCTCTCGGCAAACAAACCCGCAAGGATAATTAAACAAATGGTGAGCGGGAGCTGATAGGACGCGGCGTAAATAATCATCCTTCAGCAGCCCGCCATTAATAAATATTTAACCAGCCGAGGCTGAAACGCCAAAGACGGAAAACAAATAACGAAGGAGGGGGGAGAGTCTCTGCAGAAGGGCGCAACCTGCGGCATGATCAGAAGAAGACCCTCATGGGGGCAATGTGTCTGACCCCAAAAACTTTATATAATAAATAGGGATTTGTTATTTTCTTAGACACGTTGTGTTACAGCTGAACTCCGAGCTGATATAAAAGACTCAAATGAATGCAGCTCTGTATTCATGAATACATCATTTTTTAAAATGCAACATGTGGAATTCACCTGGTGTCACCATCTTGCATTTCCTATACAGCAGAGCTCAGACTGGGGGAGGAAAAAGCAGCACGTGTAGCCAGTCAGTGGTGCTGCAATGCTCATAAGCTCGGCCGTCTGCTGCTTCTCCTTTCGCTGTCTAATCACAGGCTGGGGGAGGGACAAGACTTGAAAGTGTTACTGGACTGTAGTAGAGACAGATTAGGTCTCCTGCTTGACAGATAGGTTTGTGCTGTGTGGAAGAACTGTTTAAATCTCAGGACTGAATGGATAGAATCGAAAATCCTTTGACAGGCATCTTATTGGGTCACATGGGGGGGCAGCAGGTGTGCCCGCCACCCCCTTAGGGCTAGAGTGTCCCAAGTTGCTAAGAGCTCTTAACAACCTGGGATGCTCTGGCCGGGGTCCGCCCCCGGCTATATCTCATACCTGGTCTGAAAGTATCACCCTAACCGTCCCCTCCACTCTTCAAAAGACCTCCTGCTTTCCAGCTCCCTCGTCAACTCCTCCCATGCTCGCCTCCAGGACTTCACTAGAGTCTCTCCCATCCTCTTGAACTCTTTACCCCAACCTGTGTGTCTGTCTCCCACTCTGACTGCCTTTAGGCGATCCCTTAAGACTCATCCCTTCAGGGAAGCCTATCCCACCTCAACCTAACCGCTCAACTATCATGTACTCAAACAATTCATCTCCACACAGCTACCTCCTCATGTATCACTTGCCCCTTCCTTTTAGATTTTAAGCCCTCAGGGGCAGGGCCCTCCTTACCATCTTGTATTGAATTGTATTGTAATGTCTTCCTTATATTGTAAAGCGCTGCACAAACTGTTGACGCTCTATAAATCCTGTATAATAATAATAACTACTGCCCTATTGCAGGGCTTAAAAAAGAACTCCTAGATGTCTTCAAATGAACCCTTGCAGTGTTGGGATAGCCCAACTGCAAGGGTTCACTTAAGTGCTCAATATGCTCAGGAGACCAAAATAAAAAAAATATACTTCCCTTGGCGGCTAGACCGGTCCCTGAAGCACTTAACCCTTGCAGTGCCCCTTTAGAAGGGTTAAAAAAAACCTGGAGTTCTTGTTTAAGCTGCTGGGGCTTCTTGGAGGAGAGGAATCTGCAGAGGTGGAATAAGGAGGCTTTCATAATGTATTTGCACAGTTGTATTGACTAGTTGACAGGGACCCAGGTGGGCTGTTCCTTGTCAGGTTCGCAGGCGCGGGCATCTGGCACGTGTAGCTCCTCCTCCTCCCCCTGGCAGGGCATCTGGCACGGCCAGTGCGCATGCGCAGGTCGCGCGCTTATTTTTGAACTTTGTTCGTCCCTGCCAAGGGGTTCCACACCTGGCCCATTACTCCAGCCCTGACACTAGTTCACTTCCAGGAGCAAGGATGTGATGGTATGGACCAGGAGTGAGGTAAAGGCTTCCAACATTCACCTAACCTGGAAAAAATTAATTGTGCACCATTGACCTTCAGAGAAAACTGAATGTCAAACCCAACCATGAGCAGATCCAGAATTATGGACAGCTGAACCCATATGTAATCTTCTACTATTCACCTCCCGCCTCTTGTTCTCTATAAGAGGACCAACATGGGGGCTCTGGAGGTGACAGGGGTTCGCCAAACTTGAAAACCTTACACAGGGCTGTCCCTAGACTTATTGATGGGTGGGTGGATGGATGCGGCATGTTATGGGGGGGATGTGGACGGTGCATGTTACTGCTCTAGCTCTGGCTCTGTCTAGCACCCTCCCAGCTCACTGATGTCACTGGTTGCCAGGAGTTGGGTGGGACAACGGCCTCAGCATCACAGAACACTCTGGCCAGAAAGGCGGCTACAGCCACACCTGCCCCCCTTTCCCCCATGCAACCCTAAGAGATGATGCCTAAGGCAACCGCCTCATAATGCCTTATTATGAGGCCAGCCCTGACCAGAAAAAGCTAAGATGAGTATTTAATTTCATCTCCCTCTGGATCTACTCATACTTTTCACCGGTGGCTTTCCCTGGGGACCTCCTTTGAATTTTTCACCATATGTTCTTTCTGAATTTTACAGGTTTGTGTCAAGTTTTCTTAAATGAGGGTCTTTCATGACGTGTAAACTTTCATTGGGTTTATCAAAGGCCATTGTTTTTGGCGCAAGAACTGCTTGAGGATAGATGAACGGAGCTTCCGTAACCCTCAGAAGATGTTTAAAGACTATTGCATCATCAAAAGCCGCCAAAATGACCTTAATTTTACCTTCACTTTCGAGTCCAATGCTTTTCAGTGAATCTCATGAATTTCACAGAAATTTCAGGGAAATTAAACCTTGGCTTTACTGATCCCTACTAACCAGCAGAGCCCCTGAGAGATAAAAGAGCTTGCCGGGGGTATAACTCTTATTACAGTGACCTCTCTCGCACTGCCGGAATAATGCAGAAGAGAGGTCTACACTGTCACAAAAATGCCAAAAAATGTTTGCCTTAATTTTCCCCATCGGCCTAAACAGGGCGAGTGTCCTTTTTCCAGCCTCTAGTCTTCTCCATCATTACATTGGCCATATTACGGAAATGATCATACATTTTGGTAAGCGCAACGCTCTGATATACGTGGGCGACAAATTACCAGCAGCGAACCAACAACACAAATATCAGGTCAGCGGGTTAATGTGTTAAGTAGATAAGCGCATTCATGCAAAATTAATTTCATTTTTATGGGTTATTTATGATCGAGAAGTGGTGGGAGGAGAGGTCGCCGGGGATTGGCCGTAAGTGAATGTAATGAGCGCGTGGGATCACAGATAATGGGGCCGAGCCTCATCTAAGTGCAGTGGGCAAGACAGGTCAGATTCTGCGGTCAACTACACAGGATGACGCGAGTCCATTGGGGCCAGACAGGTGACCACAAGAAAAACAATCTGCGCTCTCTAAACATTGTGCAGAAGAAAGCAAATAAAGAAAGAGGGACTCTAAGGAGGCCGGAAAACCACAGAGATAAAAGAAAAGTTATTTCTATTTCCTTGCAAGGAATTAATGTATTAACAGAGGAATTTACTATGCAGAATCCGGTAAATCCAGATGATTAATTGGCCGTAACCTCTAATATCCTTTAAAGAGTCAGTTCATTTGGTACATGCTGGAGAGTTAAACCCTCGACAGTCCCTTCTATTTCTTAAGTTTGCATCCTTGTTGTGCCCATTCTGTAAGTTTCCCATCATCCCCAGGCTGACTTGCTGTTTTCACACACCTGCTGTGGCCATTAGGAGCTGTTCCCACTGTCCCCCGTGATGACTGCCTGGGTGTGCATCCCTGCTTTTGCCCATTATGAGGGGTTCCCACCAGTGGCGTCAAAAGGGGGCTGCAGGGGGTGCGGCCCGCACCCGGGTGCCACCATTGAAGGGGTGACACCAAAATGACTGACAGTCATTTTGGTGTCACCCCGTATGAAAAGTTGGGCACTCGGTCATGGACCGAGAGCCCGAAAGTGTCAGGAGAGAGGAGGGGACCCAGCGGCATACCTTATCCCACCGGGTGAACATCCCCTCCTCTCTCTGCTGGCGTCCATCACCAAAATGGCCGCCGGCAGGTGTCAATAAGAAGACTGCGCATGCGCTGTGACATCACTGCGGGGTGTCACCCGGCCTCCGCTCCAGATGACACCCAGCCTCGGGACGCCCCTGGTTCCCACCATCTCTGTGCTGAGTACCTGGGTCTGTACACCTGCTGTGGCCATTATGAGGCTCCCACAATCCCTGTGCTGAGTTCCCGGGTCTGTACACCTGCTGTGCCCATTATGAGGAGCTCTCACCATCCCTGTGCTGAGTTCCTGGGTCTGTACACCTGCTATGTCCATTATGAGGAGCTCCCACAATCCCTGTGCTGAGTTTCCGGGTCTGTACACCTGCTGTGCCCATTATGAGGGGCTCCCACCATCCCTGTGCTGAGTTCCCGGGTCTGTACACCTGCTGTGCCCATTATGAGGGGCTCCCACCATGCCTGCACTGAGTTCCTATGTCTGCACACCTGCTATGTCCATTATGAAAGGCTCTCAACCAGGGGCATAACTTGAAATTACAGGGCCCCATAGCAAAATTTTGTATGGGGCCCCGTGATTTCTAGTTATACCCCTTGCAGAGCCCATTCGAGATCCCACCTGAGGGTGATCCGGCAGAGCCCACCATAGACTCTCTATGGTGGGCTCTGCCGGATCACCCTCAGGTGGGCTGGTCGCACTCCTTACCTCCTCCGTCGCCGGGCCCGCCTCCTTCTTCGTCACCGAGGCCGCCTCCTCCCCTGCTGCCGAGCACGGGTCCACCTCCTCCTCCACTGCCAGTGACGTCAGAGGCTCGCAACGTTGATAGAACACCGGGTCCAGCCTGCTCCCCCGCTGCTGCTGGCTCTCATTGACTGTGGAGACAAACGCGCCGCTGCACAGATGATCTGAACATTGGCGTGTTCGTCTTCAGACGCCAGTGAAAACCAGCAGCAGAAGATCCCATAGCGACCCAGGCGGCCCGCACGGCATCTGGCCGGGCCCCACTGTGCCCCGGGCCCCATAGCGACCGCCTGGGTTGCTATGGTGATTGTTACGTCACTGCTCTCCACATTCCTGTGCTGAATACCTGGGTTTGTACACCTGCTGTTCCCATTATGAGGAGCTCTCACCATCCCTTCTGAATTTTTAGGAGGAGTTGGGAACACCCAATGGTTGGCAATAACACTCCCTTTAAAGTTTTGCGGCAAGCACTATCTTTTCCAAATAAAAGATCCATAAAACATAATTGGATTCACTGCTATCTTGGAATGACATTGTTTCTTTCCTTTTGCTTATCTGGGTTTGTTTTGGGTGATTCCCCACTCCAGAAGGTGCTACATAATATTGCCCAGTGGAGATGTATAGAAATGTCGACAGTCACCAGTGCCCTCTTCCTCCTGCCCGGGCTGTGATTTGTAGTCTCTCTACAGCTTGGAGTCAGTGGTGGAGTGCCAGGGCCTGGCTGCAGCTGTGACCCTGGTAGATCTGCCACTGACTCCAAGACTACAAATCTCAGCAATACATTACACAGCAATGCAGAATACCGCCAACAATAGAGGATTACAAATCCCAACAATACATTATAAAGCAATGCAGAATGGCACAGGCTATAGAGAACTTAAAATCCCAGCAGTACATTGTTAAGCACTGCAGAATAATACCATCAGCTATAGAGGACTACAAATCCCAGCAATACTTTATACTGCAATGCAGAATACTAGGGAGCTACATACTCTGTGTTGCTTCGGGTCCACGGCCTGATGTCTCCAGGGTCTCAGGAGAGCTGTGCGGGGTTTCAGGGGGGACAGTGCAGGCTCTTAGAAGGCTGTTCAGGCTCTAAGGTGGCCATTGCGGGCACTAAGGGGGCCAGTGCGGACTCTCTAGTGATCAGTGGGGCTCTCTAGTGGTCAGTGGGGCTCTTAGGTGGTCTGTGCAGGCTCCCAGGGGCCCATTGCAGGCTCTCAGGGGGCCAGTGCGCCTCTCTGGCAGTCAGTGGGGCTCTTTGGCGGTCAGTGGGGCTCTCTGGTGGTCATTGGGGCTCTTAGGTGGTCAGTGCAGGCTCTGGGTGGTCAGCGCGGGCTCTGGGTGGTCAGTGTGTGCTCTAGGTGGTCAGTGCGGGCTCCGGATGGTCAGTGCGGTGGTAAGTACATGCTCTGTGTGGTCAGTGCGGGCTCCAGGTGGTCAGTGGGGGCTCTGGGTGGTCAGTGCATACTCTGGGTGGTCAGTGCAAGCTTTGGGTGGTCACTGCGGGCTCCGGGTGGTCAATGCGGTTGTCAGTGCATGCTCTGGGTGGTCAGCGCAGGCTTTGGTTCCTCAGTGCAGGCTTTGGGTGATTAGTGCGGGCTCTGGGTGGTCAGTGCGCGCTCCGGATGGTCAGGGCGGGCTCACCAGGATGACGGGGACGGCCCCGGTTCCCGGGTCGGTGACCGGCCACAATCAGGCAGCGGCGGCCCTCAATTCAGGCATGTTAAAAGGACGCTTGCTGGGGCCTCCCGAGGGCCCTAGTGAGGAGCAAGCGCCCCTCTAATATGCCTGAACAGAGGGCCGCCCCACCTTAATCCGGCCCTGTGTGCCAGTATAGATAATTTTTGAGTATGGTTAGGGAGAGGTATGAGGTACTGAATGTAATAGAGACTGATATGGCACTGTGAGTAATGAAGAGGCATAAAGCACTATGTGTATTAGAGAAGCATGAGGCACTGTGTGTAATAAAGAGACATGGGGCACTGTGTGTAATAAAGAGACATGAGGCATGGGACACTGTGTGCAATGAAGAGACATGGGGCACTGTGTGTAATAAAGAGACATGGAACACTGTGTAATGAAGAGACATGGGGCACTGTGTGTAATAAAGAGACATGGGGCACTGTGTAATGAAGAGACATGAGGCACTGTGTAATGAAGAGACATGAGGCACTGTGTAATGAAGAGACATGAGGCACTGTTTGCAAAACAGATATAAGTTAAATTATACAGGAGCAACAACACCGCTATCCAGCAGTAATATTCTTCACTTTATCCGTCCATTTTGCTGTATCACTGATTTGATGGCGACGTCTTTTCACCTGGCTCTTCATCTAATTGAATTTCTGGAGAGAAGTTTTCTTCGGTTATATTGGGGCGTGTTGAATAGGCTGACAGATGGAAGTGTTATGTTCTCCTCTCCATCTCCAGCCCACGGAAATCAATATCAGACAGCTATCATTTCACTACTTGGTAATAATGATTTTGGCGCTTAGTGCTGTTGCTCCACACCATCTACATTAGCATTTGTCAATACAAGTTCTATCCATCCGCTGCCCTGTCCTCAGAGTGACACCAGACTGGCACTGGAGACCCTGATCTCTCACGCTGGGAGTGGGGGTTGTGGGCTGCAGTCTGAAGGGCCCCCAGCCATTGCTCCCAGACGCCCTTCTTTGTGATGTAACATTGTCCATTTTCCCCCTCACAGATGTCTCATAGATGTACCATAGATGTTCCATAGATGCCGCATAGATGTCCTATAGATGTCCCATAGATGTCCTATAGATGTCTCATAGATGCCCTATAGATGTCCCATAGATGTCCCATAGATGTCGCATAGATGACCCATAGATGTCGCATAGATGTGTCATAAATGTCCAATAGATGTGCCATAGATGTGCCATAGATGTCCCATAGATGTGTCATAAATGTCCCGTAGATGTCCCATAGATGTCCCATAGATGTCTCATAAATGTCCCATAGATGTCCCATAGATGTCTTATAGATGTCTCATAGATGTCCCATAGATGTCTCATAGATGTCTCATCGATGTCTCATAGATGTCTCATCGATGTCCCATAGATGTCTCATAGATGTCCCATAGATGTCTCATAGATGTCCCATAGATGTCTCATAGATGTCCCATAGATGTCCCATAGATGTCTCATCGATGTCCCATAGATGTCCCATAGATGTCTTATAGATGTCGCATAGATGTCCCATAGATGTCTCATAGATGTCCCATAGATGTCCCATAGATGTCTAATAGATGTCTCATAGATGTCTCATCGATGTCCCATAGATGTCTCATAGATGTCCCATAGATGTCTCATAGATGTCTCATAGATGTCCTGTTGATGTCCTATAGACATTTCTCTTCAGGTCAGATGTAAGCTCTGTAGAGAATTATATGTACTATTTATCCACCAGAACTATTTATATTGTCTTATCTCTGTGATGGAGTCTATCATGTAAAGAGTGCTCCGGATAAATCTCAAAGACCATGTAAAAAGATTGCTAGAAGTTCTTTTATTTCCCTTCAATATTTAAATAGAGTGTGACCATCTGAATTTGACTTGGCATCACCCAATCCCCTATACAATAGCACTGTGGCACTGTCTCCTGTTGCTCTTTCACTGTCCAATCAGCAGGCTGGGGTGGGGGAAATGACACCACTGTATTCCTTAACTGTAGCAGGGCAAGTGGTGTCATCTGATAGACAGAAATAAAAGTCAGTTGTCAGGTAAAATAGCAGTTTACCTGTTTATATGGATGTTTGCCTGAAGTTCAGTTGTGACCCCGTGTTTGATCCTTTGTAGGAAATGGTAGAGGTACAAACACATAAAATGATGTCCTTGGGGCGGATTTAGAAAATTCTGCCCAGCCATATGCTACGCGAATGGCATTCCTGCTACTACCGTAGATGGAGACAAGGAGCACAGAAATCTATGCTCCTCGCCTCCATCTAGTGGCGGGAGTGCAAACTGCATTCACCCAGCCAGCTGTGATGTCATCAGGAAGCTATACACAGCACTCTGCCAGCCACTCCCACCAGCCATGATCTGCACGCATGCATTAAAGATCACAAGGACCCAGTGATGACATCACAGGTCTAAAATAAGGTATGTCATAAAAACAGAAGAGTTTTATTTGATGGGCGGGCGGGCTGGGGCGGGGTAGGACCAGGGAAGGCAAAATATAAACACAATAAATGTTTGCTTGGAGTTATACAGTTTCTCTCTATATGGCTGAATTTTTATCTCAATAGTCATTGATCAGCGAGACTCTGACATAGCAGTAGAGGGAGCAATGAACCCCTCTATACCGTATATGTAACAAATATGAGACAGCAAGCACATACAACTGAGAACTATAACATACCTTTAATATAAAAATGTTATTGCGACACATACGGAGCTGGTCGTCACTGAACCCTACCCCAAAATTACTAGTAGCCTAGCTGTCATGCTAATCCAACAGCTTCAACATATTCTGAGTCACTGACCCTGCACAAGCGATTTGCAGAGATACGTGAAGCTTGGGAACACTATTTACAACCATCTTTTACATACCAGCTAACGTAGGGTTAACCATTGGCCCGGTTAGGTTGTGTAGGGGTAGCAATTGTCCTAGCCCGGTCGTGTAGAGTTAACAATTGACCCGGTCCAGTTGTGTGGGGTAACAATTGGCCTGGTCCAGTCATGTAGTGTTAACCATTGGTCCGGTCATCTGGGGCCAGAGGCGTAACTAGAACCTTCAGGGCCCCAGTGCAAGAAACCATGAAGGGCCCCCCCACCCCACGGCACTGCATGGTTAACAGGAAGGCTGCCGAGGTCCCCAGCAAGCATGGGACCTCAGGCAGCCGCTTGTTTAAAATTTTAGTGCCGGTGTTCTGTCGAGAACGTCGACCCAGTATCTGCGCTTACGTACAGACGGGATTAATGAGGAAACCGCCATTTATTTTACAAAGTATTTGTTTGTAATGGTTAATTGTCACCGTTAATGATATGCCATCCATGGCAGGAAATGATGGGTGGCAGGAAATGATGGACAGAATATTATTAACGATCACAATTAACGATTTCAACTAAATACTTTGTGAATAAATCCCGGTTTCCTCCATAATATTGGTCTGTGTGTAAGCGCAGATGCTGAGATCGGCGTTCTCGACAGAACACAGGTATCTGCGTTTAGTATCGGGGCATTTTCACGAGTATGAATACTTGTGAAAATGCCCAGTATTAACACTGGTGTATCCCTACTTAAAAATATAATGCATTGCTGGGACTTGTAGTCCTACATAGTTGGAGCTATTCTGCATTGCTGTATAATTTTCATACAGCAATGCACAATACCACCAGCTATGCGGGACTACAAGTCCCAGCAATACATTATAATAAAAGTCAGCTATGCAGAATACCACCAGCATCCAACCCCCCACCCCACCCTATAATGCATTGCTGGGACTTGTAGTCCTACATAGTTGGTGCTATTCTGCATTGCTGTGTAATCATCATACAGCAATGCAGATTACCACTAGCTGTGCTGGACTACAAGTCCCAGCAACACACACACACTCTCTCTCTTCCCAGCGCCCCCTCCCACTCCAAACTTACCTTCCCTCTCCTGCAGGCCCATGGCCCTTTTCCTCGTCTTGGCGGCCAGGGGGCGGAGATAAGAGACGACCCTCTTGGCTCCGCCCCTAAGAGGCGGGGCCAACTCATTCTCCGGGATCGGTGACAGCGTACATGCTGCGGGTGGCTGTGCGACAGGGAAGGAGCGGCACGATCGCGGGGGGCCCTCTACTTCCTTGCTGGGCCCCCCCAAGTGGCGGAACGCCAGGGCCCGGTCGCAATTGCGACTGCTGCGACCCTGGTAGTTCCGCCAGTGTCTGGGGCTAACAATTGCCCTGGTCCGGTCATGTAGAGTTAAAAATTGGCCAAGTCCAGTATTGTAAGATTAACAATTAGCCTGATCTGGTTAGTGTTTTTCCCCATAGTTCTCTTAAGGGTCACGGGAGGACATAAACTAGCGTCCTCCTGTGACCCAAAGCTCAGTATATCGTGAGCTACAGCGGTATACTGAGACCGCTGCAGCCGGGACGGATCCCTACAATACTGTCGAGATCCACCTATGCTGCGTGATTGACAGCTAGCTCTGCCTATCTAGTGGCAGAGCCAGCTGTACCCGTCCCCTCCCCCATCCGTTGCGCCAGTCAGAGCTGGAGGATCGTACAGGGGGGGGGGGGATCCCTGCAAATCCCTGCAGGGAGCGGTGAATGACAGTCACGGCTCTCTGCAGGGACATGATCGAGAAGTGAGCGACCTGTCACACGTTAATTGTCACACGTCGGCTCGAAAAATGAGGTTGATGAAAGTCACTCATTTCATAGTTCTCCTTCAACAATTGACCCGGTCCAGTCATGTAGGGTTAACATTTGATCCAGTTCAGCTGCATAGGGTTAACAATTGGCCCGGCTCAGCAATGTAAGGTTAACAATTGAAATTAATTAATAATACATTTTTAAATTATTATTAATTAATATTAATAAAATAAATAATTAAGCATATCATGTAATATATAATATATTTCATTTAATAATTCATTGTAGATAAATGTCTTTATTTTGTTGCTAAAAGTGCCTGAGTGCTGGATAGGATAGCACTAGGCTGTATGAACATACCACAGACACTTCTCCTCTGGACTGACAAGACGCATTTGCAAACAGGCAAATACAGACACGCTGTGATTGGCTGGAGATGAACTTTTTCATCTCACGACGCTGCGCTACGCACGCTGTCGCCGGGCGGAGCGGGGGATCGGAACTCACTAGACACACTGCAGGCGAAGGACCGCGAGTCGCCGCTCGCCTGTGCGCCGCGCTGCTTCGCCTGCAGTGTGTCACGGTCTTAAACCTCTCGTCCATGGAAAGTCGCACACGTTCCTTGGGCGGCCCGGTACCTTTTGATCCACAGACCGGTACCGGTCCGTTGCCCGGGGGATGGGGACCACTGATCTATATGAAATGTGATAGAAATTAAAAAATTGTGTCTTTGATGCAGTTTTCTCAGAAACTGCTACCACCACATAAACAACAATCTAAGAAGTGTAAAGTGTCATAATAAAATGTCCTTTAAAGATAAAGTAAAAAGTAATATTCAAAAAATCAATATGTCCATATGTGAAGTTGTAGTGCTCCGTGCTTCTCAGGGTTAACAAGTGGCCCAGTCCGGTCATGTAGAGTTAACAATTGGCCCAGTTTGGTCATATAGAGTGAACCGGTCTGGTCGTGTAGAGTAACAATTGGCCCAGGCCAGTCGTGTAGGGTTAACAATTGGCCCGGTCCGGCTGTGTAGAGTTACCAAATGGTCCAGTCCAGTAGTGTAGGGTTAACATTTGGCCTGATCTGGCCATGTAGGGTTAACAATTGGCCTGGTCGTGTAGGGTTAACAATTGGCCTGGTCGTGTAGGGTTAACAATTGGCCTGGTCCAGTCATGTAGTTAATAATTGGCCCAGTCCAGTCGTAGAGAGTTAACAATTGGCCCATTCAAGTTGTGTAGAGTTAACGATTGGCCCAGTCTGGTCATGTAGGGTCAACAATTGGCCTAGTTCGGTTGTGTAGAGTTAATGAGTGGCCCAATCCGGTCATATAGGGTCAACAATTGGCACAGTCCGGTTATGTAGGGTTAACAATTGGCCCTGTCCAGTCATGTAGAGTTAACAATTGGCCCAGTCTAGTCGTGTAGAGTTAACAATTGGCCCAGTCAGGCTGTGTAGAGTTACCAAATGGCCCAGTCCAGTAGTGTAGGGTTAACATTTGGCCTGGTCTGGTCAAGTAGGGTAAACAGATGGCCCGGTCTGGTTGAGTAGGGTTAACAGTTGGCCTGGTCCAACAGTATAGGGTTAAAAATTGGCCTGGTACAGTCGTGTAAAGTTAACGATTGACCAATTGGCCCAGTCCTGTTGTGTAGAGATAACGATTGTCCCAGTCCGGTCGTGTAGGGTCAACAATTGGCCCAGGCTGGTCGTGTAAAGTTAACGATTGGCCCAGTCCTGTTGTGTAGAGATAACGATTGTCCCAGTCCGGTCGTGTAGGGTCAACAATTGGCCCAGTCCGGTTATGTAGAGTTAACAACTGGTCCGGTTCGCTTGTGTAGAGCGAACCGGACCAGCGATTGGCCAGGTCCAGTGATACGGTGGAATATCGTCATCTTCCTAACAGTACTTACATTTTTAATTAAAATGAGAAGTAATTACTTTTTAATTAAAAAAAAAAGAAAGAAGTTTGGAAATGCTGAGCTAATTATGTATATTCCTTAGCGAGATGAGAAGCACGCAAATCTCTTTCTATATATAATATAAAGCGATAATATAATTAAATCGAGAAGTAATTATTACTGTGTATATTGTCTCCTAAGAAAAACTCTTTATTTAAAATTCACATATTAAAATTTCTCAGCTGCCGAGATTAAAATACAATATACATATATATCTTATTTTTAGGTGGCGAGTTCGCTCTTAAAGGGAAACCACAGATTGACGTCCGTAAGGAAAAGCCGCGCACTCTGCTTGTCAGGGAGCTGAGAAACAAATCAAAAACCAAGGTAAAGTAGATGTAAACCCATCACTAAAATCTGATAGAAGTGATCAGGTGGCGTTCAGGCTCAAAATTGATGAGACATTTTTATTATATATCAGAGATCTATTAGACCCCTTAAATGTGGGCCTTTGTTTCCTGCATTCTATCCGCCCCTCAGGGGGGCAGGCTTGCTATGATCGCAAGTACGATATGCCTGTCCAAGATGGGCAGATCGTCCGTTTTTTTATTTACTTTACAACCATCGCAAGACTAAGGTTTTCTAGCATGCTCCTTAGACAAAAGACGTGCGACCGTAGAAACGGTCGCACGTCTTCATTCACACTGCACGATTCTCGTACGATCGCGGGATTTCCCGCGATTCTCGTACGAGAATCGTGCAGTGTATGGGCACCTTAAATCCCTATTGCCGCATGTGCGTCTAACATGGGAGAAGTAGCTCATATAGCAACATCTGCTACATGCGATCTGCGTCTGTTTCCTGCGCGTTTGTATGTGTTTTCATGCGCGTGCACACGCGGGAAACCCACATGTTTTCTGGCTGTGTTTGGGATGCTATTAACTAAAAATGGCACCGCAGGCACATTGCACATTTTGGATGCGGCACAGCACGCATTTTTCTCCACGTTTGATGCGCTTTCACGGAATGAACAGGGACTAATGATCACTGTGATTGGCCAACACCGGATCCACCCACCTTCTGATCATTAGTTTGAGACCAGTAGCTTTCCGTGACATCTCGGTCTTGGCGATGGGGGTACGTGATCAGACACACTCCCAGCACGAATACAGGCAGCACCCCGGAAGAAAGCCCAGCTCTGCGTTGCCGCATTTATGTGTTACGTTGGCGGGAAGGGGTTATCTTAAGTTTAATAAAAAGAAAGGCCTGTGATGTGTTATAACAATGCATCAGCGTGCACTAGCGCCTGTGCTGTGCGCACCGTAGCGCGTGCTCGCGCATGCCTTCCCTGTATTGGCCTCACTTGTATTTAGGGTTGCCACCTTTTCTTCAAGCGAAACCCGAACACTCTAGCGACGCACTGACATTTTTTGGGGAGTCATGGCTTATTCAAGTTGAGACTATTTTCAGTGGGGGGCCAGTAGCCCCTATCTTAATTTTGGTTGCCCCTGTCTCCCTGACATCTTGTTTCTGGGTTCCTGCTGCCATGAAACCCGGACACAGCATTCAAAACTCGGACTGTCCGGGTGAATCCTGGACAGGTGGCAACCCTAGTTGTACGTCGGCAGATTCCTGCCAATGAGATTCTGTAAAGCGTTTATTTAGCAAACATTCCCCCCCCCCGTCTAGGGGATGCCGCGAGCTGTGTTTGTCCGAGCGCAATATCCGACGTGTAATGACCTACGGGACGCCTGATTAATGGCCCGCGCTGCCAGCTCGTCTCTGCATCTCGCGCCCGACATTAAGCCCTTCACCTTTTTTTTTTTCTTCTTGCGGCTTAAGCAGTAACCCCAGGTAGTAATCTTTATTCATTCCGTATTAGGCAAATGTCCGCCCGGAACCCTCGGTGCACGAAAATTTCACCCCGCCGCTTTCAAATCCTTTCCTCTAATCACAAATCTTGTGAAAGCGGCTACCTGAGTGCATTAGCGGAGCGCGGATTCAATCACGGCGGATTGCACACTACATAAAATAGACAGCCCGCAGCGTCATTATCTCCTCCGCCGCCGCCAATGTCTTTTCATTTTAATCAGGTTTTAATCCCCTATTTTATTTATTTTTTTGGGAGAAGGGAAAGTACGGGGAGATGAAATTTAAATTGCAAAAAATCAGATCTTAAAATACTAAAATAAATAAATAAATAACGGAGACGACAGCTTCTGCGGATGATGTAAAGTTACTCCCATCCTCTCCCGGATAGCGAGGAAGGGCAACGGCAGAGGGGGAACTTGGACCAGTTACCTGAGCCAAGTGCTTCGTGTGAAGAAGGACCTCCATAGTAGGCATGCACATTCGGATTTCGGACGAGCCTGCAAATCAACGAAATTCAGTGGATTTGGCGGTTAGTCCGAATCTAAATGAACAGAAGGCTGAGCGGGGCGGGCCCTCCGCAGCTGGAGGGTTTGGAGTTTACCCACCTCTGCTGGGGAATCATTGATTAAAGCTGAACTCAGAGATAATCAAATATTGTCCTCATACAAGACTCATGTGTGTTCGTCTTGAATCTTGGTAAACTTTGTGTATTTCTTCCAGATCTGTGCAGTAATCCAGTGTGAGACTTGGAGCTTCCTGTAATGAAGACCGATCACTGCTGCTCTCTCTCCTTGAACAGGGTGACTGGTCCTGTCTCCGCCCCCTCCTGTAATAAAGACCGGTCACTGCTGCCCTCTCTCGTTGTACAGGGGGACTGGTCTTGTCTCTGCCACCTCCTGTAGTTTCCTGTAGTAGGTGAGGCCTGCTGGACTCCTCCCACAGTTCTGCTCTCTGCACAGGCAATCTACAGCACAGTGATTATGTCACAGCTACTTCTGCAATGTAACATTTCAGTTTATAAAGGCATTTGGTGCACACAAAGTGGAATTCTATAGTTTGTGGCTATTTAGAAATATATGTAAATTAAAGTTTTTGTGCCCAGCTTTAAATCAATGGTATATATATTTAATTTTTTTAAATTTGTATGAACAGTTATTAAACAAATGTAGGTAGATAGAAAGTCCCTCCGCACTCCTCACAACGTTCCCGGCCTATGCAACAGTGGTGCAAGCAGTGATGACCATTTATTTGGACAAATCATCACAATATAAAAAGCCAACGTTTCGGGGCCACACAGGGTCCCTTCATTAGGGCGAAAAGATGTGACCCCACACAGCTACCTCTTCATGTATCACTTCTCCCTCCCTTTTAGATTGTGAGCCCTCAGGGGCAGGGCCCTCCTTACCATCTTGTCTTGAATTGTATTGTGATTGTAATGTCTTCCTTATATTGTAAAGCGCTGCGCAAACTATAAATCCTTTATAATAATAATTTGTGAAGTTGACATATTTGGTGAATGTTTGTCACAAGTGTGAAAGGTCTGACGCGGCACATTCGCAGCCTGCCCTTGGCTTGGATGATATTCACTCAGCGTGAGTTCCTTAAAAAAAGGGAATCCAATTGTACAAATGCAAAATCGCATTTTCATCGACTGTGGAAACAGCTGGCAGCGCAGATTTTTTTGCGTTTCCCAATTGAAATCTTCGCTCCGTTTTTTTTTTTTTCCCAACACTTAATTTCTGAAAATTAATCCGGAACTTGGCTCTCCTCAGTTATACTTTTCAAATTACATTCTTAATAAGTTGACATTTTATGGGCTTGTTTACCATCATTTTTCACCCGCTCTGGCTTTTATAAATCTCCCCCACGGGGTGTGTTAAATATAGTGCAGAATTCCCTCTCCGCGTCTGCCTGGCCCAGTTGCCGGCGCTGTGTATCGGATCTTAATTCATGTGTCATGTCACTTTATGTTCTGCTGACAGATGTGTCTGCTTCATCCGCCTAATTCGTAGAGAGTGCAGGATGATAAGTCGCAATAACATGATGGTATAAAATCTATTTCCACTGTGGCCCCCCGGGGCCCCGGATTTCCTGTCATGGACACATCTGCTGTGTAGGCGCACTGCCCCATCTCTGATTATCAAACTGAAGTTAATTGATCGGCAAATGTTGGTATCAGCCAGAAGATCAATCCATCCGCAGACAAGCCAGGCGGAGAGTGTTCTTTTTATTTTACTTATAAATTAGAATTTAATCTAAAAAAACATCTGGAAA
>NW_017308649.1:0-2328 GCF_000935625.1 Nanorana parkeri | reverse complement strand
GAGAGAGAGAGAGAGAGAGAGAGAGAGAGAGAGAGAGAGAGAGAGAAGGAGGGTGGAGGAGAGATAGAGGAAGGAAAAAGAGAGAAAAGGAGAGAGGGAGAGAGAAAAGGAAGGTGGAGGGGGGAGAGAGAGAAGGAGAAAGGAGAGAGGGAGAAAGAAATGAAGAGAGAGAAGAGAGAAGGAGAAAGAAGAGAGATACAGAGAGCGAAAAGAAAGGAGAGCGTTAGATAAGGAGAAAGAGATAAGGAAAGAGAGAGTGTGCGAAGGAGAGAGAGAGAAGGAGAAAGAGGAGAGAGAGTGAGAGCAAAAGGAGAGAGAGAAGAAGAGAAAGAGAGTGAGAGAGAAGGATAGAGAGAATGTGAAAGGAGATAGAGACAGAGAAAGAGAGGAGAGTAATAAGAGAGAGAAAGATGAGGGAGAGAGAGAGAAAGAAGGGGAAAGAGGGAGGTAGAGAGTAACAGCTGAACTCCTTACACAATTTCTTTAAAAAAAATGTAATTATATTCCTTAATGGCCACAAAAGGATATAAATCCACGTTGTCTGCACCAAACACCTTTTGCAAACCCAGATATTATCATATAAAAGGGGCAGTGTGTAGGCGGGGTTCACTCTCGGGGTGTTGCGTGTGTGTTCCCTTTGGGTTGGCTCTGTGTAACCCTGTGTATGTAACACGACACCAGGCACCCCACGGTCAGGGGCCACGGCCTCGTGCAAACACTCCCACACGTGTAGTACTGCGCACACAGGGCCTCATGGCTTCAACCGCCTCTGCGGTATTCGGCGCTTCCTCCCCCGTAGGGAGAAAGGCCACCATGAACGGCACCCTATGTGAGGCATAGCCCCTTTGCACACCTACCCTCCTCAGGACGGTTACAGCCACGATACAGTCCAACATCACACTCCTGTAGAACCTTCTCACACTCCTGTAGAACCTTCTCACACTCCTGTAGAACCTTAGTCTTTTCTTGGTTTTACTTGAAACGGATGAACATGTGATAGTTGCATAGTGATACAGATTAGAGAGAGAGAAGAACAGCCCAGGTGCAGCCCAGAGTCCACGACTTACTTCAACCAGAGGCCCACTGGCAAATATCGTCAGTACTACAGCTCCTCACTATCCTCCGGAATCCCATCCTTGTCAGTCCTAGCTCGGTGGTTTCCCCCTCTAGCTGAAACTGGGGAATCTCTATAGCTCCACATAGTCCTAGGCCTGGTCCTGTCCTTCCCATGGACCAGCCTATGTTTTAGAATCAGTCTCCCTCCGGAGACTCTGCATACAGTCTTAGACTTCTGCTCTCCTGTACTGCTCTGAACTGAACTCCCATCTCGGGCGCCCCCTATAAATCAACTCTCCTGGGACACAGAGCCCCCCCAGGCCAGAGCTGCATCTATCTCCAGGGCCCCATGGGGGCATCTAGTGGCCGTTGGCCATACTGCACCTACCTACAAGTGCCCTCATTATTATGCTGCACATAGCCTCTGCAGAGGGCGGAACTGTAAGATGGGCCCTGCAGACCCCACCCACTACAGGCTGCCTGCAGAAAACTACAGGAGGGGGCGGAGACAAGACCAGTCACCCTGCACAAGGAGAGAGCAGCAGTGAGCGGTCTTTATTACAGGAGGGGGCGGAGACAAGACCAGTCACCCTGCACAAGGAGAGAGAGCGGCAGTGAGCGGTCTTAATTACAGTAAGCTCCAAGTCTCACACTGGACTACTGCACAGATCTGGAAGAAATACACAAGCCACACCAACATCCAAGGAAAAATACAGAGGACTCTTGCATTTAGAATATTATTTGTTTATCCTTAGGTGTAGCTGGAAGGATGGGGGGCATAGAGACAGAGAGATGGGGACACAGAGGGAGAGAGAGAAAGAGACAGGCAAGGAGAAATAAAAGAGAGAGATGGGGGAAAGAGTTTTCGTTTCCTGAAGACATACACAGGTACAGTCAGGCCTCCTGGCATGCATGCTTATGATATAGAGTAGAGGAAGGGATTGGGAACAATAAACCCCAGCTTCATGCTATAATAAGGATTGAACAAAGCTCTCCAGTCGGTACGATTAGTCTTTTCCCCCGTAGATTGGTCAACTTTGAGTGCCTGCTGGTGCAATAGTCAGATCTGGATGAGAACAGTCAAGCTGGGTGTTGACCAAATGATATCTGGCCAACTTTACCCAGTTTTTGGCCCTTCATTTTATCCTTGTGTTATATCTGTTTGGGTTTTTCTTATCAGAAAATCAGGATTACTAACAACACAGTAACTCAACAAACATATATAGAAACCAATGTAAAGCAAATATGTTGCGCTAGGTCTATGTGAACCAA
>NW_017308648.1:146907-162857 GCF_000935625.1 Nanorana parkeri | reverse complement strand
ACATTATACAAATATAATAATATTGGCATTATAACCGATTTAATCATTGATGGCGCATATTACACGACACGCGCGTAAGTAAATACATAAAAACGCGCCATGCCTGCGTGAAACTGCGCCATGATGTGCGTGTTCGCTTGGTAAATGCATTTTTGCGGGTTAAAACGCGCACGCAGCCTGCGCGTGTGCGTGTTGGGCTTCGTAAATCAGCCCCATAGGCTGCACTATCTAAGTTTAGAAACTTTTGATCCTTATTGTGTAGTATATTTTTAGTAAATGTTTCTACGTGATCTTTAATATCTTTTTCCTTGTCTTTGAACAGGGGTGGATCACATAAGGATTCACAATCCCGATATAGTTCTGTGATTTCATTGTCAATTGCATTTGATTCCATATTATAATGTTTCATCAATATTGACATCATATTTAACGAGCATTGTTGTAAATGTATTTCCCATTTTTTGGTTTTGAGATCTTTATCGATTTTTGCCACACTGGGAAAAATTTGTACCCTGAGTCCCCAGGGCACAATATTTTCCTTGGTGTAACATTCAAAATATTTGATATGCCAATATACCAAGGACTTTTTCTCTAACAGTCTTTTCAATCTGATGACCAACTATGCTGGCGATCAATTTATTGTACTTCAGCATAGTTGAGGTATGGCATGGAACAAAAATCTTTATCCAACTAAGTACTAATGCCCTGTGTTAAACACCCATGAACTATGCTCCCATACTCCATTGAGAAATCCTATAGTGGAGACCATGCTAGTGGAAGGTGATGAAGTGAATTTATTTGTGTATTCAAAAAGTGTTGTGATCATATGACATATTGGATGGTTACATTCCCTTCTTCAGCATCATATTTAATTTAATATATTTATCCCAAATGTGTGCCATATAAAATTATCCCATTTGCCTAATGTCTGGTATTGTATAAATCTTTCATATATTGTCAAAAATTACTTATATCTCATTTATAGTTATTTAACTAGGTCTCCAGCAAATGTGTTCTGTGGTGTTTCTAGGAAAAAAATGGGTGTCTTCCACCCTAGTAATACTTGATTTGTGTTACTACCAACATTGTTAAACATTGTATATTAGTAATTGACATATGTGATGTCAGCCAGTCCCTTCTTGTAGCCCCAAGAAATGATGAACATGTTGTCCGATGAACGTATAGATTCTGTAGTTTGCACGTAGCTCCTTAGAGTAGTAGCAATGTCAAGTGTATGTGGAGATCCTGAATCGTCTGGCAGTACAGGAAGTACCATTTAGTGGTTGAGATGAAATGAGGAGGCAACTTTTGGCAGGAATTGAGGTAGCGGCCTCAAAACAACTCTGTCAGGAAAAAATGTGCAAAACGGTGGAGACAGTGGTGTATTTTGGTTTTGTGCTGCCCTAGGCAAGACTAAACTCGGGCACCCCTCCAATCTAAATTTGCCCCACCCCTTCCTGTTTAAGACCCGTCCATCTTCTTTAAACTCCACTCCTTCCTCTTTAGGCTCCACCTTTCCCTCTCAGAGCTCTACCTCTTCCTCTCTAAACATTAAAAGTGGATTACAAGTGCCTATGTTTTGTTGTTGTTGTGTAGCATTATACAGGAGAGACAGCCAAGAGAGACTGTGAGGAGAGTGAGCGGCACCCACTATGTGAATTTTGGCCGATTTATCAAGAACCATCCGAAATTCATACAGTCCATGGCCACCTTTATAAAGTAGAATCAGAAGGAAGTTAATTATTGCTGCTATCTGGGAGTCTAGAAAGTCATGACCTATCAGTGGCCCCTGAGGGCCAGGGTTAGAAAGCTTATACAGGGCATTACTGTGCATGTCATAACAAAAATTTTAATTACACCTGACCTGTGTACTGTGCTCGCTAGTCACTTTCACAGTCTTTTCTTTCTTCTCCATTTTACACTTCAGCTTTCAGTGTCTGAGGCTCTCCTGTGCTTTGGACTTCAGATCTTCTTTCTAATTCTCGGCCTTCAGATGCTGAGCATCTATCTGCTGCAGTTCAACCAGATACCTGTCAGCCTCCTGGATCGCCCCCTTCAGCTGCTGGCCCAGTCCAGAGTCGTGGCTTTCTGTCTGTCTCCTTTCCCAGCAAGAGGTGCAGATGCATACCAGCAGGACCTGTCCGCTTGCCATCAGTTTACAACCCTATAGCTCTCTCTGTGCCCAGGGCGGCCACACGGTTCTTAGACCACTGCCTGATGGGGCACTGTTGTCACCCCCTAGTGACACAGCAGCCTGACTGTTAATATTAGGCTTCAAGTTTCAGTTTCCCTCGCCTTCAGGCAGGCCGGTGGCTGTTCCCCTGGGGAGATGGAAGAAGCATTTTGTCCGAGTCTGGGCTGAGGCACGTGAGTCAAGAGGGGGAGGAAGGGGAGGCTTGCAGCACACAGAGGAGGCAAGAGATCGGGACAAGAAGATAATGTCCCGTGCTGACAGTGAACCGCTCATGTCTCAGGGTCTGATGAGGAAGCTGTTCACCGAGAACGGCAGCGGCTTCCTCATCAGAAACTGAGACATGTAAATGCGCGGACAGTTCCACAATTTAGAAGCTTTGCAGAGTGTCCTGCACAGAAACAATTATCGTGCTATCATTGACCCCTTCACCCGCTTACTGTCCCTTCTGCTCACCCTCTGCCTGGGACCGGCCGCCCCCCTGAAAAAATAACGCCCAAGGCAAACGCCTAGTTTGCCTCGTGATAGATACGCCCCTGGGTGGAGAGGCTGCCAAGGTGTGAAATCCCAAGACCCGTTTGGCAGAGGAAATTGAAAGGAGAAATGCCATCTTTAGGGTAAGTGTCCAAAGAGATGAGGTGGATTCCGGGTGAAACACAGTCTCAGAGAGGACCGAAAAACCTAGAGACAGATCTCATTGAGGGAACATCAGACGAGAAGGTGGTTGCATTTTAAACAGGCCTGCAGGAACTGTATTGCCTGTGGGTGCAGTGCCCATTGTGTGCTGGAGAGAGCCGAAATAGCAGAGACGTGCACCCTCATGGTATTCCAGCTAAGGCCCCTGTTGAGGCCTCTCTGAAGAAAGTCCAGAACGTTAGTGATATTTGGAGAGACTGCGTCAAAGCTGTTTTGTTCTGCCATTTTGAAGAATTTGTCCCAAACCTTCTGATATGTGACATTGGTGAACTTTTTCCTAGCCTTTACCAGCGTGTTGATTACCGCTTGCGGGTAACCCAGGTCAAATAATATCTGTCTTTCAATCGCCATGCCGTCAGGTTTAGTTTGTCCGGGAATGGATGGAGAGTTGGTCTCTGGGACAGTAGGTCATGGCGAGCTGGGAGGGATAGGGGACGTTCCGTGCTGAGGTTCAATAGCATCGCAAATCACGGTCTCCCCGGCAAGTATGGAATGATGGCAAGGACAACCCCTCGATGTGTTGTCATCCTGTGTACGAATCTCGATATCAGTGGGTAAGGCGGGAAGGCATAGCCCAGTTGGAAGTTCCCAGGGCATGTCAGTGCATCTATCGCCACAGCCTGTGGGCAGCTGAAGCATGCAATGAAGCGTTCTGATTTTGCATTGCTCGGGCTGGCAAAAAGGTCGATTTAGGGTGTACCCCAAAGGGAACAGATTTGTTTAGCGGTGTGTGTTTAGTGGTGAGCAGATCAAGAAATCCACTAGAAAATTCTGTTCTCCTGGGAGGTAGAAGGCCGTTAGATCCCACACCTGATCCTGCGCCCATAGCATGATCAGTTCGAGCTCCATGCTCAGAGTGCGGCTGTGTGTACCTCCTTGGTTTCTTATGTAGGCCACTGCCGCTTGATTGTCCATATGGATCTGTACCGACTTGTGACAGAGAAGTGGGGCGAAGGCCATGAGGGCCTGGAGAGCCGCCCTCATTTCCAGGACATTCGAGGGTAGTAGGTTTGCCTAAAAGTACCACCTCCCCTGAGCTACCAGGTTTTTGTAGTGGGCACCCCAACCATGATGGCTTGCGTCTGAGGTCACTATTTCTGGTTGTTCTGGCCGGATGTGGTGATGGTGAAGGACATTCTCTTTCCATATCCACCAGTGCAGATATTGTCTCATCTGATGGGTAATAATGATCATCTGGCGAAGATTGGAACGGTCCCACTGCTGTAGAAATCCCATTTGGAAGATTCTTAGGTGCCAGTGCACCCATCTGACCATTGGGATGGTGGATGAAAGGGACCCCAGTAGGCTTAGGCACTGTTGCACGGGCAAACAGATTGAGTAGATCGCTTTGTGGGCTCGGAGTTGTATGGTCGCTACCTTGCCGGCTGGAAGAGAGATGGTGTTGCGAGTGGTGTCCAGGAGGGCACCTAGGAATATCAGCTTCTGGGTTGGTATAAGATTGGATTTCTGGAGATTGAATTCAACCAAACTCCCATAGTGTTGAGATCAGTGTTTGTTGGTGATTCAGGATGGAAAGTCTGGATTGGCCCAAGCGGAGGATATCATCGAGATAGTGATTCACACAGATACCCCACCATCTGATGGGTGCTATGAGCAGTAATACCTTTGTAAAGGTCCCTTGAGTGGTCGAGATACCAAATGAGAGGCAGATGAACTGCCAATGTAGGCCTGCGATGGAGAAGCGGAGGTACCTCTGGAAGGCCGGATGGATTGAAATGTGGAGATACGCGTTTGAAAGATCTATTGAGGACATCCAGTCCCGGGGTTGAATGGTAGGTAGGATTGACTGAAGTGAATCCATTCTGAAAGTAGGGACACAAATGTGTTCATTTAGGCACTTCAGGTCCAGGACAGGTCTCAGATCTCCCGTCTTTTTCCTCATGGAAAAAGAGGGGAGAGTAGTAACCTGAATGCCTTTCTTCTGGAGGCACCAAGGAAATGGCACACTTTTGGATCAGGGAGATGAGGTATTGGAGGAATATGATCTCCTTCACTTGGGACGATGGTAAATTGATCTGGACAAACCGATCTCCTGGGGGACGCATGCGAAACACCCATCGGTGCCCATATCTAAGGGTGTTGGATAACCATGGGTCTCCGATTTGATCCCACAGGCTTGAGAAATGACAAAGACGGGCCCCCACTTGAGTAGGAGCGAGCGTCGCACTATCAAAAGGATTTTTGGGCTACCATGTTGGAATGGAGGTTAGCCCTGCTTAGCTTTCTGAAGGCAAGAGGACTGCGTACTACGCCAGCCCCTGCGGTATTCCCTTACTGGTCTATAGGAATTGGTATCGCATTGTGAATCTGGCATCGACTTCCTATTGGATTGGAATCATTGGCGGCGCATCTTCCTATCTTGTGGGATGAGTCCCGATTTTCCACCCGTTACTTTCGATAATGTGGAATACAATTTGCCACCAAATAGAGCCATCAAAGGGGATGCGGCACCAGTTAGACTTCGAGGATGAGTCCGCTGACCATGGCTTGAGCCAAAGTGCTCTCCGTGCTGTGACGTTAGCCAGCAATGCTCTAGAAGAGGATCTCACAACGTCGATGGCAGCCTCACCTATAAGGTCGCTTGCAATCTTGAAGCCTTGCAACGCCGAGATAATAAGGTCAATGTCAACTTCTGACTGTAGGGTGTGCTCTATAGTGTTGGTCCATACGGAAATGGCACTGGATACTGAGGTGAGAGCAATCGTGGAATGAAAGGCACTTCCCGCAGCTGTGTAAGCCCTTTACAGGTTGAGGTCTGCTTTCCGATCTAGTGGATCTCTAAAGGAGATTGCATCTTCTATAGGAAGGGTTATGTGGTGTGCCAGTCTCATCACCGCAGCATCCACCACAGGAGGCGTGGATAGGTTGTTGACATCTTCATCTTTAAGTGGATAGAGTTTGTAAAATATATTGTTAAGGCAGGGTTTTTTCTCAATCTTTTTCCATTCCTCTTGGATAATGTTGTGAATTTCCTCCATAAAAGGCAAGGTGCCCCATTCACGTTTCAGGTGGGGGAAATATTTTCTCATTTTAGCCGGTGCTTCTATTGGGTCTTCCCATTCAATGGCCTCTTTGATGGAGGCTATAAAGGGGTCCATGAGGTTGAAATCAAACCTCATCGGGCAAGAAGGTCCTGCAGTATCGGATTGATCAGATGATTCCAAGTCGGAGTCTCTGGAGTGGCGGGAGGTAGATGGGCCCTGGGAAGAGTTTCTGTGCGTAAACTCCTTCATGCATTCCTGCATCGACTGTTTGATAAACGCAAAGATGTCCTGATTGGATGCCTGCGGTTGCATGGGCTTCAATGCATTGTTGGCATACCAGTTTGTCTGGAAGAACTGGGTTACCACATCCGGGCTATTGTAATTTTTTAGAGAACTCGTAGTAATTGCACGGTAACCTCCGTGTCTGGAGCTACTTCTCCTTCTTGCCGTCATGTTGAGGAGTTGGGGGGCGGTTCCAGAAATGACGCGTCCGTTCTTCATGAGGGGGGCTGAAAGCAATCATAAGATTGTACTTAGGGGTGCGCCTCACTATCTCTTTAAAAAAAAAAAATGACTTACTGTACTGTTACCTATGAGCTTGAGCAGTGTCATTGCCGGCAGCACCGTCTGACATTGAGTCTATCCTTTCCTAGCAAATTCAATAGTCTTTAAGCAAATGGAAATACACTAAAAATTACTAGGCTTCTATTATAGCTGATTCATGATTTCCTTATTGAACAGGACTTTGGCGTTTAAGCATTTATAGGAAAGTAGGTTCTTGATTTTTGGCAGCACAGTACCATAAATACTAGCATGGTTAGGTGAATGAGTCTAGCAGCTGCATTCATGATAGACTGAAGGGGGGATAGCCTGTGTAGAGGTAAGGCAATGAGGAGGGAGTTGCAATAGTCAAGACGAGAGATAACAAATGAGTGGATGAGTAGTTTTGAGGTTTTCATTGGTGAGGAAGGGGCATATTTTGGAGATGTTGCGAAGATGAAGGCGGCAGGATTTGGATAGTAAAAAGTGTTTCTCATTATATCCATCATTAGATTATATCATATCATTAAAGCATTATATCCAGTAGAGATTAAATGCAAATTAGTAATTAAAAGTCCACCATAAATTGATGCAAAAAAAGTGACAAAGTGCCAAGATATATATAAAAAAACAAAAAAACATCAGTGATAAGTCCTTCTTATAGCTGTAGTGTGCAAACACCTGGTGGCTGTGAAACACACCGCACTCACCAGACTTCCATATTCAAAGAGGCATAACAATCCCGGATCGCAATCACAGTGAATGTTTGCTCCTCCACTCGCAATAGGAACTTCCTCCTCCACACTGTGTTCTTTCACTAGAAAGCTCCCTGTTCAGGTGAGGTCGTTTAAAAATGCTATGTATGAGTATTTATTAATTGTATTGGTTATATGTGATCTATTTAATATTTAGCACTATATTATTCACGTATTATGATTATTGATTAGCACAGTGCATTTGTTTGATCTATCTATTTATATTATTAGCACGGCAGCTTTTCATCTTTTATATTTATTTATCACTTTGAGACAGCTTCCATAGCGCAGAATTTTTTTATATTCAGGATTTGGATAGTGATTCGTGATAGTGACGTGGGGAGAAAGGTGAGGTCCGAGTCAAGGATGACACATAGCACCTTGGCATGGGGGGAGGGCTGGATAGTTGTGTTATCAATCTCAAAGGGAAAAGTTAGGGCAAGGTGCACGGGCGGGAGGAAGTATCATGAGCTCAGTTTTTGAAAGGCTGAGTTTTAAGAAGTGTGTGACATCCAAACTGATATGTCAGTTAGATTAGTGACACGCAAGGACACTGAGGGGGTAAGTTGTGGAGTAGAAAGATAGATTTGAGTGTCATCGGCATAGAGATGGTATTGGAAGCCATGTGAGGTTATTAACTGACCAAGGGAGAAAGTGTAGATGGAGAAGAGGAGGGGTCTAAGGACAGAGCCTTGGGGGACCCCCACAGAAAGAGGAAAAGGAGGGGAGGAGTTAAATTTGTAGGTGACACTAAAGGAGCGCTTAGATAGGTAGGAGGAGAACCATGAGAGAGCAGAGTCTTGTAGCCCAAGCGAGTAGAGTTTTTTGAGGAGGTCAATAGTGTCAAAAGCAGCAGAAAGGTCTAATAGCAAGAGTAAGCAGTAGTGGCCATTGTTTTTAGCTGTTAGTAAGTCATTAGTCATTAGTGGAGTGTAGAGGGTGAAAGCCAGACTGTAAGGGGTTGAGAACATTGTTATCAGTGAGGTGGCGGCTCAGACGGCTGTAGATAAGGCATTCTAGGAGTTTGGAGATGAATGGGAGTAAGGAGATTGGTCTCAGATGTTGAGGTTGGTAGGGTCCAGTGAGGGTTTTTCTGGGTATTTTTTTTTGGTAATACATAGCTGTTACCATCATAATTATAGTCCCAAGTACTTACATTAGGGAAGGTGGTCTTGCCGGGGCTTATTAAAGTTTCTGAAAAAAAACATTTATTTATCTATTACAGGTACTTATATAGCTCCGACAATTTACGCACAACATGTCCTTCTTGCCTATAACAGTTTTCCAGATAATCCCTTCCAACACAGTCTGGTTGCTATGGACAACAAAATTAATTATTCTGCAGGCACTTTTATCAATTAACATACAGTAACGTTGTTTACCTCTGTCATCCAAAATCCCGGGATTTCCATTAAACAGCTACATATAACCTGTACGTTGTTTCTTTGGATATTAACAAAATTGGAATTATCCAAAGTTATTGAAAATAAAGACAGCTGTATGTGGTTTGAAATAAATAGCTCTATAATATTAGGCTGTATCTCTGCTATACTCCAGCAGTTCTGGATGTACAGTTAGCCATTGGGAAAAATTAAGTATTTGCTTGGCTTTGTGCACTATCCTGAAATAAGAAATAATCCCCCTATTTTTCAGATATGGAATGAGACTAATAAATACATTTAGTTGTAAGAATGTTCTACTGTGCTACTACCAAAAACAAATAAAAAAATGCTTTCCTTTTGCTTTGCTTACTTGAACAAAATGAAGAAACAATTTAGAAGAATAGCTAGTTGGGGGAAGAAAGCACAAGCAAATATTCTCACTTCAACTTATTCAGAATTCCTTTCAGCTTCTATTTACAGCCTTAGTGAAATCCAAATCAGATGGAATTAATGACAATTTACAGCATTTACTTTCCCACTGTTAAAAAGAAAAAATGAAAATTTACCAGAGAAGACAGCTGCCCTGAGAAAATTGTTCCCGTGTAAAGCGCTGAAGTTAGACGCTCTATATTTTGTTTTAGCTGACACAACATTTAGACAGTTATTCTAAAGAGGGCATCACTGCTAGGAGCATTTACTTTATGCATAATCCTATTCTAAATTCAAGCCAGAGGGAATTTGGAGGACATAATGCTGGCTCTGCACAAAACACATCTATCTTTTTAAGTACATGTTATTTTCTGTCCCCTTATAACATTCTTGACCCATTGTAAAAAAAACATAAATTATTAGTGTTATAATAAATGTTCACTACATGTAACATGTCTTTATATAGACCTTCACCCATAGAAAGGACTGTCACATACTGTATATAACATGGCAGCCATATCATGCTGATATCTGCCAGTATGTACTTTATAATCAATGAAAAAATATAACAACGCTGGATGTCGTGATTGGCCCTAGGATTACATTGGTGGATCCATTTAAAAAAATAAAATAAAAGTCTTGTCAAAATCATGTCTTTTGTTTTTTTTTTCGAATGAAAGGATTTTTTTTTCATATTCGTATTTTTTTTTATTATTTAGCCCTTTAGTGAATGGGTAAGGGTATAAGTACCCCTTACTCATTCACAAGGGGGGGGTTTGCATCTGGGTTCCCCTTTATTAAAGGGGTACACCGATGTGAATAAGCCCCCCTGTTAACACCCCCACAACCAACGCCACAGGGCTTGCTCTCAATACAGTTTTATCTTTTAGATTGTCAGAAAATATTTTTTTTGTGTACTGATACTGATTTTAGTGTGCTTTATCAATTAAATTGTGTATTTTTATCAAAAATATATGGTTGAAAATCATTTCAATGGGAAAAATTGCAAAAATGGTGTGCCTAGTTGAGGTGCAAAAAGCTCCAATGGGGTTGGCAGGGAAAGGGTTAAAAGTGATTTTTTTTCATTGATTCTTGTCCCCCAGGGCAGTACCCCAATCCCCATACCCTTTTCATGGCCAATAACTTAATTTAAAATGAATCGGATGGGATGCTGTTGCGTTGTGTAAGCCAATTAGTAATTTATTATTTAAAATGTATTACATATACAAATTAGGTGATATCAGGATACAGTGTCCCCACATCAAGATAACACCGTCCCCAAGATTCGTTATGTTGTATAACACTGCCTGTAGCTTAAAGCCATCTCTGTAGAATGTAATTTTGAAGAATTTATATTTTTCTCATGTTACCCTTCAAGCATAAAATGGGGTGGTTATCTACCATCTGAATGGTATATTTATTTATTATTAATTTTTTTGCATTGATGAATGTCCACTACAGCAGCACCCAGCTCTCCATGCCCTTTGTTTGACAATTCCTTCACTAATAGGTTTGAAAACTGAGAGAATTGATTTCCAAAATTTGCCTCCTTTTGATGTTAAACGGGTTTGCATTAAAGTCTGCAAAAGATGAACTTTTCGCCATTCGCCTATTAAGCCATATTGGTTTAGTTTTTGATCTTTTATTTTTGCTCCCTAAAGGTATACACTTTGAAGTAGCAGTATGTAGTGTGTTTTTAAAACAATCCCACATCTGGTCTGTGTTTGCCAGACTTATTTGCAGACAGTCATATTGAACATACTGTATATGGTGCTGAGTAGTACTTCTGCACTCAATCCTGTCATTCTAAAGCTGCCAACACTACAAGTACCGTATAATTATACAAGTAATAATTTATAATAATATTTATTTATTTATAATAATAATATAAATAAATCCTCTACAAATGTGTGGCATTTCTTATTGCATCTCTCTCTTATATATCATACTATACACACAGTGCCATGTGCAATAGCTTATTACATATTATTGCACTCTTACTTCATGTCTATCCTAATACATACAAAGTGTCATGTGTAATCATCATAAAGTGCATAACATCCTTTCCCAACCACATTTTTTTAAAAGAACAACTCCAGGGAAATTGTTTTTATTAACCCTTGCAGTGGGGCTACTTCACTGCAAGGGTTGACTGCTTTTGTCTTGGTACACACAAAAAAAGTTATACTCATCCGATCATTCTGGCCAGCTTGCTCTTAGTCCAGTCGCTAGAGCCTCTCTCCCCTTCCTTTGCAGCAGTCTAAGAATCCTTGGGGAACATTCCATCTGTGCACCAGAGAAGGAGACGCTTCAGTGACTGTGACTGGAGAAACTGGGAGTCGGCTGGGCAGTTCGGCTGAGTATAACTTTTTTAGCACCTAGGCAAAAATGAGCAGTTAGCCCCACTGCAAGGATTAATAAAATTGTACCTGGAGTTCTTCTTTAAAGTGCAGTATGTACAAATACTGATCCCCCTGTCTGCTCTCCCATATGAAAAACAATTATCCCGTCTTTAGAGTGTCTAAAATTCTCAGTGCAGTCTCCTTTTATTCCACTTTTTAACCACTTTCAATTTGTTATCCACTTCTATGCTTTCAGCAGTGCTCCACCCTTATTTGGAAAACCCCTCCATTATATCATCTATCATCTACTATAGATCAGGTCAAGTGAGCCTGTGTTATACCTGGAACACTCAAATTCCTCCTTACCCCCTCCATGGTAATATAGCAACAATATAGTGTATGATTCAACTATAAGAGAAGACCATAGTGCACCGCATACAATTCAATATATATAAAACTTACTTAAAATTTTACATTTAATAGTACACTATACAGTGCACACAATGATAGTCATACGAATCCAAATCACAACTTTTTTTTCTTGTCCTGAGAGCACGCTGTGGGAACTAGTACTAACGTCACCTTGCCGTCACTGGATCCGACCTACACTTAAACACTTTGGCCTCCTCCCTCATCTTAATGACAGGCCCTTATCTCTCACACAAGCAGGCACACTCCTATGTCTTTCATTGATCCTCTCCATGGTTACCGGTTTCCTCCTACATATTAGTCATAGATTCTTTCCTTCTCAAATGGGAGTCTGAAAAATAGTCTGAATTGAGAAAGCTGGTCAGATGTCCAGTGAAACGTCTTCAAGAAGAATACAGCAAGTCCAGTTGCCTTGACTTATTTTTTACAGATATAGTCTGAAAAATAGGAGTTGTAAGCTGTACTATACTACATTTTTTGTTCTTGGATTTGGATAAGCTTTACGCTAATAAAACATGGTCTAAGCAAACCAGTATGCTACTATGTTATGTACTAGTTTTCTACAATGCAGAAGACAATTTATTATAAGACCTCATAAGGGGTAATGTTGAGATGTGAATGTGTAGCAGTTTTAAATTGTGAACTAGCCCTCGGGATAAACTTATTGAGCTGAAAAATTAGACAGTTTTGTGATAAAATACCATGACCTACAGCAAAGTACTTAATTTTCAATCTCAGGCGCAAAACTGTCCATAAAGGAAAAAAAAAAGTATCTTGCTGAGTTCAGCAGTAAGGAAGGAAACCTCCTTATATTCACTCAGGCAATTATGAGAGGGTGATGATATCTATTAAGAAGAGTGACACAGCTATCTGGCAAACAGAGAAATGAGCCCTCAAAAACTGTAAGGTGTACAATATAACAATCGATAAATCATAACGCTAGTTGAGACATAGTTTATTTCTCCCATGGGCTTCTTTCCTGGAACTTAGCATCATAGCTTAAATATGTTTGTGTTGAAATAAGTGAGCTTATAAACAATGATTTCTGCCATAATGAAGCATGAGGAAGAGACCGATCTCAAAACTACACATAGTAAAAAAAAATCACTATATATAAATATGTATATATTTATTTTATATATATATATATATATATATATATATATGTGTGTATATATATATATATATATGAATATGTACATATTTATGTTATTTATATAGCGCTGAGTACTGTATATAGCCAAGACTATCCTATAGCATCCAAAACACTGTCAGGAGAATGTATGGAAACTGAAGCAGACAGAATCTGGAGCAACCTACAGCAATCAATCAGCTTATATCTTTAATGTTCAAAGGTTAACTGAACAAACTGAAGGAAGAAGCTGATTGGTTGCCATGGGCAACTGATACAGATTCTGTCTGCCCCAGTTTTGATGCATTTTCTGCCTGACTGCATAATTTATTAAAAAGGGAATTATATTTAGCAGATCTCTGTTGATACAATGACCAATATATAGCTCAGACACCTTTGTTAGACTATTGTGGAAGTATTTACTGTTTCTCCATATTGTAAATTGCTGTAAAATATCACAGACACCAAAAGTGACAGGAAACTGGCCTCTGCTGGCCTCTGAAGGGGCCTACAGTCTAACAGGGGATGAGGTAAGTGTCCTATGTTGGGCACTTCTAAGATTATCACTATGATAAAAGAAACAGCAATTGATAACTGAATGGTGGAAAGCTCACCTTAACATGTTGGAGGGAAATACAATTACCTTGTAAAAGTAGCGTGACATCATCACTGTGCTGCACATACAGGTCTATTCACAAAAGTGTGAAGAGTTTGGAGAAGTGAACAATCTAGGACAAAATAGCTGATTTTGAGAAATTCTCCAATTCAGCTCACTTTTCAGTTCAGCTATGTTGTCCTAGATTGTTCCCTTCTCCTGCCTTCTCCAAACTCTTCACACTTTTGTTACACTTACTTACAAATAGAGTTCATCTACTTCCTGGTCCAGTTCGGGCACAAATTATGTAAGTGCCAAAGCATTGCATCTTGGGAGGGTTACATCAGCAGAGCATTACTGGGAAATCTCATCTGAAATCTAATGAGATCTGAGGGAAAGGCATTTTCCTTCCCTGAGATGATGTGCATGGTCACATGTCCTAGTCACATGTGCCAGAGTTCTAGGAAGTAAATGCAGAGCTAGTAATCTGCTCTTAGTTAACATGGCCACTGTCAAAAGTCTGGGAAAGAAAAGAGAAATAAGGTATGCAAACCATACAAAGCCTGCAATTATCTAGAAGTATGTGTTTGTAGATTGTCATTACTAAACATTCCTAAAGGTGAGTTTGCTGTTATTTTAAATATATGGGTAAAGTTTGTCTTTAAGTTGGGGTTGGTTAATACTGCTTTCAGCTCCTGAAAAAAAATATCTCCGCTTCTTTATTCCATTTCACCATGGTGGACTTTGCTCCCTTTGGTGATATGTTAGTGAAACTGCTATAGTAGCAAAGTTAGGACGTCTACTGTAAAATAGGGGAAACACAGTGGAGGACTTCCGTTATTAAAGCAATAAGTATGGTAACAGACAATCCTAGAGGGGAATTTATCAAAACTGAAGCAAACAAACTCTGGAGCAGCTGTGCATGGAAACCAATCAGCTTCTCTCTTTCATTTTCAACTCTTTTTTCAACTCTTAACTGAACAAACTGAAGAGAGAAGCTGATTGGTTGCCATGCACAGCTGTTCCCGATTTTGTCTGCTCCAGTTTGTTAAATACCCCCTCAGTCTTTTCAGTCCTCATCAGCCCATTTTTTAGCATACCTTTCAGGGTTCTATTGAACCAGCTTATCTGTTTGGGGGTGAAACACTGAGGTGCGTAGTAATTTTCAACAACTAACACAGCCAGGGCTGGATTTACTCTCTCTGCTGCCCCAAGGCCAGGTTCCTCAATGCCCCCCCACATGGAGAATGGGAACCAAATGGCAGGGCCAGCAGGGTTAGTTTTATTTATTTATTTTTTTAAACTTTTCTATCTAATCATCTTTATTTTTTTATATAATCATCTTTATTTTTTATCTTATTATGTTTTACTTATTTATTTGTATCGTTGTTTTCTTTTTATTTTCAAGTTTTTTGTCACTTTTTAATTTTAAATTATTATTTATTTTTCACTTTTTTAATTTTTTTTATTTATTTAATTTTTTAGCAATTTTTAAACTTTTTTTCACTTAACTTTATTTCTATCACACAGGAACTAACAATCCATGTGTGATAGCATTTGGAGGTGACAGGTTATCTTTATTGAACCTGTCACCTCGAATACAGGAGTTCTAGCACAGTACTGTGCTGGAACTCCTATAACAGCTGAGAGGGAAGGCTCTCCCCTCTCACTGTTTACACGGAGCAGAGCGGAGAACAGACTACATGTAGGAAACAACTACGCACCCGGCACCCAGAACTTCATGTCCCAGGCGTCGGGAGATCACACACCCCTGCCGCCCCTCTGCTCCCTGCCACCCCGAGGCCAGGCCTAGGTGGCCTTGTGGCAAATCCGGCCCTGAACACAGCCCGTTAAGTTCTCTTTGATATGAAAGAGGTGGTGTGTCAAAATTTTCTTTAGGAATTCTGGTACAGCGAAAATGGGGAACAGCTCTTTAATTATAACCTTATGGGATGTGTTTCTGAGAGGGATTGCTTCTTGATACTGAATGGCATAGTCAAGGATTACCAATATGCGTTGGTGCTCCCTGACGAACCTCAGCAGTGGCTTGACCAAATCCATGGAAACCCTCTCAAAAAGGCAAATCTTACCCATGGACTTTAAAAATGTGGTTGGGGTGCATTCACTTGACATGCAAGGCAAGATTTACAATACTCCTCAACTCCTCAACTACTTAATGGCATACTTAAAAATAGGGGTATACCAGGCTAACCTCTGGTTCTTGGAGTACTCCATTTATCACCTTTACAATTTTCCATGCATTCGCCAAATTGGTATTCTAGGTCCAAAAGTCTTCCCTAGCCACCGATATATCTCTTATATCTGGCACATTGGCCATTTGCTCTGACTTTCCAAGTATTACCACTAGTGGGAAGTTGTCAACATCCAACTCAAGTTCAGGTAAAGCAGTGACATAATTCATTGCAGACACATTTTCAGAACTGATTACCTGTC
>NW_017308648.1:143524-146450 GCF_000935625.1 Nanorana parkeri | reverse complement strand
CCCTTCTCCGCCCCCCCCCCCCCCCCCCCCGTCTCTAAAACAGAGGAAAATCACAGTGGGTAGCCCTACTGCAAGGGTTAATATTTATTCCGCTGGAGTTTTTTAACCTATAAGATGCTTTACAGTTGATGCCGAGCAAAGAAAATCTCAAAAGAGGTGGACAAGTGATTTTTTTGTGGAGGTTAAGAAGTGCTACTTGGCTGATATGCAATGAAAAAAAGGAGGGATGCACAGATACGTACCAGTGCAGATACTTGGCATTTTCATGAGAACTACCAGGGTTGCAGCGGTTGCAGCTGGGACCTGGCTCTGGCACTCCACCACTGTCCTGAAATCATTTGTCTGTATTGTTTTAGAAATAAACAAAAATGTATCAGTACTCATACTTGTAAGTACTCGGCAAGTACCAGTACTCGTACTCGCAAAACTGGTATCTGTGCTTCCCTTTATTTATATTTATAAAAACAAAATCATACATTAAAGCAGAGTACAAGTGATTTTTTTGTGGAGGTTAAGAAGTGCTACTTGGCTGATATGCAATGAAAAAAAGGAGGGATGCACAGATACGTACCAGTGCAGATACTTGGCATTTTCATGAGAACTACCAGGGTTGCAGCGGTTGCAGCTGGGACCTGGCTCTGGCACTCCACCACTGTCCTGAAATCATTTGTCTGTATTGTTTTAGAAATAAACAAAAATGTATCAGTACTCATACTTGTAAGTACTCGGCAAGTACCAGTACTCGTACTCGCAAAACTGGTATCTGTGCTTCCCTTTATTTATATTTATAAAAACAAAATCATACATTAAAGCAGAGATGTACAAATCCCAGGAGCTACGTGTGCTCCTTACAAATGATAGCTCCCTCCTAATTTTTGAATTTTTCTCTAGTGTAGTCTTGGAGCTCAAAAGTGTCGGTACATGTACTCGTACTTGTACCGAGTACTGTACTTGGTATCTGCAACCCTAAAAAAAGTTACTGTTTTTTTTAAAGAGTATAACCTTAAGCAGCATTATACTACTAAATATGCAGATCAGTATGCAAAGTATCAAGGAGAAAAAAGGAAAATGCAAATTGCCCAGCTTCAGAAAGGCCTGCAAATGCAGCAAACCCTCTCCAATAAGGCAAAAAGGAATGTGATGCAGCAGCTGAGGCTAGCTATGCAGTGAGTGAGCAGATTGCAAAATCATGAAAGCCATTTACTGACGGTCAGTTTCTTAAAAATTGTATGGTAAAGGTGGCTGATACCCTTTGCCCTGTGAGGACAAATCTATTCAGAAACATCAGCCTCTCAGCAAATACAGTGGCAGAGAGGATCGGGGATTTGTCAAATAATATTTATGAGCAGTTGACAATAAGGCTACAGAGTTCTGTTTTATTCATTGACTCTTGATGAGAGCACTGACATAAATGACACTGCATAGCTAGCTGTATTTGTCAGGGGAATTAATGACCATTTGTAGTGACTGAAGAGTTGCTCAGTTTAATTGCAATGCAGGGAAAGACTACATATTTCAGCAACTCTATGATGTAATTGATAGTGCTGGCCTGCCGTGGGATAGACTGGTTGGGAATAACCACAGATGGTGCCCCATCAATGACTGGAAAAAATAGCCTACTGGTACTAATACAAAGAAAGCTAGAAGAAGAAAATTTAGATCCTGCTATTGCTTTCCATTGCATTATTCCTCAGCAGGCACATTGCAGCAAATGCGTGAAAATTGACAATGTTATGCCAGTTGTGTCTATAATTTTGCCACTTTATAGATCATTGGTTCGACCTCATCTGGAGTACGCGGTCCAGTTCTGGTCACCAGTACTAAGAAAAGATGTCCTTGAGTTGGAAAAAGTCCAGCGAAGGGCAACCAAAAATAATTAGGGGTATGGAGGACCAGAGCTACGAGACGAGGCTACTAAATTTAAACATGTTCACATTAGAGGTGAGGAGATTAAGGGGGGATATGATTTCCATGTACAAAATGTTTAATGGTGGTAGCAACATTAGCGATAAACTGTTTAAAATTAACTCCGTTACAAAATCTAGAGGCCATCACCTAAAATTGGTGGAAAAAAAATTCCAGCACAAGGGGCGAAGGGGGTTCTTCACAGTAAGATCAGTTAGGGTCTGGAACTCACTGCCACAGGCGGTGATTTCAGCAAATAATGTGGAATTGTTCAAGAAACTTTTGGACGATTTCTTAAGGGACCGTAATATACAGGGGTACGGGTACTCCTAGAATGAGATCCTAATATGTTGGACTTGATGGACTAATGTCTTTATTCAACCTCAAATACTATGTAACTATGTAACTATGTGGTGAAGTGCATTAATTATATAAGATCAAGGGGCTTACAGCACCACCATTATCGTGCTTTTTTGGGGGAAAAAGTAGCAGTGGTGATGTCCTGTACTTTACAGAGGTGCGCTGGCTAAGCATGGGCAAAGTCCTGAAGAGGTTCTATGAACTGAGGCAGGAAGTCAGGACATTTCTGATGGACAGAAGACTGGATGTTCCTGAGCTTCATGATCCCAAATGGGTCATGGACTTAGCATTTTTGGTTGATATCACACAGGAGCTGACCAAACTCAATCTGAAATTGCAAGGCCCAAATCAGTTTATCACTGTGGCTTTTGACAATGTGAAGGTATTCTCCATAAAGCTGTAGTTATGAAAAACACAGTTTACCAACAAAAACCTCAGCCATTTTTCAACCTGCACGTCCCTAATTGAGGGAAAAGGTAGAGACATTTCTCTGTTTGATGCTCATCAATATGTTGCTGCCATTGAAAATCTCCAACGGGAATTTGATCATCGATTTGCTGACTTCGCTACAGTACTTCGCTACAGTACATACAGTATAGATATACAATTCTGCCCTGCTAACATGAATGGGTTAAATGATCCATAGTACAGGGCTACATAC
>NW_017308648.1:134207-143454 GCF_000935625.1 Nanorana parkeri | reverse complement strand
GATAAATGCAAAGTAATGCACTTTGGAATTAAAAATAAACAAATGGGTTATACAATTATGGGTATGCCGCTGGGGAAGTCAGAAATGGAACTAATACAAAGAAAGCTAGAAGAAGAAAATTTAGATCCTGCTATTGCTTTCCATTGCATTATTCCTCAGCAGGCACATTGCAGCAAATGCGTGAAAATTGACAATGTTATGCCAGTTGTGTCTATAATTTTGCCACTTTATAGATCATTGGTTCGACCTCATCTGGAGTACGCGGTCCAGTTCTGGTCACCAGTACTAAGAAAAGATGTCCTTGAGTTGGAAAAAGTCCAGCGAAGGGCAACCAAAAATAATTAGGGGTATGGAGGACCAGAGCTACGAGACGAGGCTACTAAATTTAAACATGTTCACATTAGAGGTGAGGAGATTAAGGTGGGATATGATTTCCATGTACAAAATGTTTAATGGTGGTAGCAACATTAGCGATAAACTGTTTAAAATTAACTCCGTTACAAAATCTAGAGGCCATCACCTAAAATTGGTGGAAAAAAAATTCCAGCACAAGGGGCGAAGGGGGTTCTTCACAGTAAGATCAGTTAGGGTCTGGAACTCACTGCCACAGGCGGTGATTTCAGCAAATAATGTGGAATTGTTCAAGAAACTTTTGGACGATTTCTTAAGGGACCGTAATATACAGGGGTACGGGTACTCCTAGAATGAGATCCTAATATGTTGGACTTGATGGACTAATGTCTTTATTCAACCTCAAATACTATGTAACTATGTAACTATGTGGTGAAGTGCATTAATTATATAAGATCAAGGGGCTTACAGCACCACCATTATCGTGCTTTTTTGGGGGAAAAAGTAGCAGTGGTGATGTCCTGTACTTTACAGAGGTGCGCTGGCTAAGCATGGGCAAAGTCCTGAAGAGGTTCTATGAACTGAGGCAGGAAGTCAGGACATTTCTGATGGACAGAAGACTGGATGTTCCTGAGCTTCATGATCCCAAATGGGTCATGGACTTAGCATTTTTGGTTGATATCACACAGGAGCTGACCAAACTCAATCTGAAATTGCAAGGCCCAAATCAGTTTATCACTGTGGCTTTTGACAATGTGAAGGTATTCTCCATAAAGCTGTAGTTATGAAAAACACAGTTTACCAACAAAAACCTCAGCCATTTTTCAACCTGCACGTCCCTAATTGAGGGAAAAGGTAGAGACATTTCTCTGTTTGATGCTCATCAATATGTTGCTGCCATTGAAAATCTCCAACGGGAATTTGATCATCGATTTGCTGACTTCGCTACAGTACTTCGCTACAGTACATACAGTATAGATATACAATTCTGCCCTGCTAACATGAATGGGTTAAATGATCCGTAGTACAGGGCTATATGTCATGTACTACGGATCATTTAACCCATTCATATTAGCGGGGGATAATTGTAAATGTATTGTTGCAGTGCATTCTATATGTACTATGTAGTATATAGTACATATAGAGTGCCTGCAACAATACATTTACAATTATCTTTAGGACCCCACCTGGAGCTCCGCCCACCGGAGCAGCAGTGATGCGACACTCGGCGAGGTAAGTAAGAAAAAAAAACACCATAGCGCAAGCTTCGGCGCTAGGCATCGGGGCATTTTGACAAGTACTTGTCAAAATGCCCGATTCCGATGCTAGCATTGGTATCGGGACATCCCTAGTTATTGTGAACTAATTCTGTAAGCGAGACAGCAGAGATTGCATGCTGTGTAAAGGTGCTCATACACCTTGTGAGTGTCGTTCGGAAATCAAACACGTTTACTAAGCATAATCGATGGGATGTGAACGATCACAATTACTGTACAACTAGCTGAATTTTCTCGATCCGTCAGGCTGGAAAACTTTTTTCGAATCGTACTAAAAAAATCGATGAATCAGTTATGTTTTCGTGCGTAAAAAAAATTACAACACGAACATGCGCAAACGAAAATCTGTTATGTCGATACTAATTCGGTGAGTTAGTATTGCTAACGAAAGATAATCGAAATTGACTTTGGTCTGTGCATGATGGGATATTCAAACTGAAATTGAACGACTGTTCAATGAGGGCACGAAAGAAATCGAACGATAATCGGTAGGTGTAAGGCCAGGTGTAAGGCCAGCTTAAAGCAGGGGAGACAAGTCCTGAAGGAGAAGGAAAAGTCCTTAAAGAGACAGTGCTCTACAAAAATGTTTTATCTGTGGAACGTAGTGTGCCAAGGTGAAGTGGATTGCAAAAATCGATTGTCTGCCAGTAGGGGGGCGATAAAAAAAAAAGGACTATTATGATAAAATTGTCAAAAGAGTTTGGTGCCTAGGAAAAGTTGTGCCAGATGGTGAGTCCATTGTGGACCGGTGCAAGGGATTATTGGCAGCGTTGACCCCAGCTACTACAATAGAGAAGCCCGCTCAGACTGCCTGGAGAGAGCGAGGGGCTGAACAGAGGCCCAGCAGGTGCGCAGTTGTCGATAGCAATGCTAGTGAATGCAGGGTTGCAGACTGCGTGCCATGGAGGTCACCTGCAGAGGAGTGGAGCCAAGGAAAGCCTGGGGAGAGGATCCAGTGCGGCCAGGAGAGCCAGTGAGTGTTCAGATGGAGAGTGCTGTCTTCCAATAGCAACCGAAGAGAAAGTGTTGTCAGGAGAGAGAGTCTCCAGATATAGGGAGGTCCAGCTAGGAGCAATTGTCATTTCCCATAGAAACCAGAGAGAGCAACTACAGTAGAGATGAAACCCAGCAGAATTGGCATGAGCTGCAGCATGCCTGGGAAAAGATGAAGAGAAATCTTTTAGGTGAAAATGTGCCTGCACCATGGGCAGTGTGTGGTCAGTGGGTCATCTTATGGTGACATGCCCTGAGTTGTGGGGTCCACTACAGCCTGCCCCGTGTAAAGAATGTGGCCAACTGGGCCATAAGTTGATAATGTGCCATGTGCTGTGTGGTACTACTGGAGGTGCTGGTGGGCAGGAGACCAAGCCAGCCAGTCTAAGCCATGAGGCTAATGTGTATGCAGTTGCCCCTAGCAATGCAGGGGAAAATTCCTTTGAGCCTACAGGAGGCACCAGAGAGGAATGGACGATTTCAACACAGAACCAGCTACAGCTCGCTATATACTGAGAGCACTGCAGCAGGGACGGATCCCAACAATACTGTCGAGAGCCCCCCAGCTAGCTGATTGACAGCGGGCTCTGCCTATCTAGAGGCAAAGCCGGCTGTGCCTGCCCCCTCCCCCATTCGTTCGGAGAGGGGAGGGGGCAATCCCTGCGGGGAGCGGTGACTGACAGTCACCACTCTCTGCAGTGAGATGATCGGAAAGTGAGCAAGCGACGATATGTGTTCGCTCACCTCATGATCAATAGAGCCGACATGTGACAGTTTCGTTGTCATACGCCAGCTCTAACTATGAGGGTGAGTGAAAATCACTCACCTCATAGTTCTCCTTTAATGTCTAATATGCAGCCATTGGTGTCTCTTTGGAGGGAAGTATTGGAACAAGGGGATACCTATGATGGGAGCCCAGACAGCGTAGATTGGGATAGGTTGCCCAAATTATTGTCGCCTCTAAGGGGCGATGTTTGCCTGAGACCCTAGATATAAACAACCACCATTGCTAAACAAAATGGAAGCAGGCAAAAATGATGTAATGAAAGTAAATGATGGTCCTGTGTTAGACAGTAACGAGGCGCACAATATTTCTGCTGTTTTAGAAAGACCGAGTACGAGTACCAATACTTTTTTTCAAGTACTCGCCCATACCAATTACCGATACTTTTTCTTAAAGGGACAGGTCACATTTTTTCTAAAACAATACAAAATCATGATTTTAGGTCAGTTTCCTAATATTATGGAGAACATGAAATGAATATTTATCATGCCATTGCTAACTAAGGCTTGTATCCCCATAGTGGGGAAAATAGATGGCTGCATACCTAAATTGAATTTATAATGGGCAACCCCTCTTCCCCATTATTTTTTTATAATATAAAAAAAAAGACATTGAATATTTAGATCATGCCATTGCTGACTAAGGCTTGTATCCCCATAGTGGGGAAAATAAATGAGCACATGTCCAGACTCCAGAACACAGTGTATAGTGTGGCACAGCTATATCCAATTCTGTATAACTGGCTTTATATTATTAAAACATTTTTTTAAATAAAGCCAGGTATGCAGAATTGGATATAGCTGTGCCACACTATACAGTGTTCTGGGCTGGAGTCTGAACATGTGCTCATCTATTTTCCCCACTAGGGGGATACAAGCCTTAGTTAGCAATATCTACCTAGTTATTTATTTATTTAATGTCTTTTTTAAAATATTATATGCAGTTAAACACCATTTTTGTGCCCAGCCCCCATGCGGTGCTGCAGTACTAACCTGCTGTGTCGTCTTCTCTGTCTGCTTCAGCCACTCCGTGTCACAGCCTAGTCATCTGTCCATTCTGACCTCTTCTCCCGCTGATTGGCCGATTGGATGATGACAGGCTTCCTCACCAGTCACTCTTGACTGGTAAGGAAGCCTGTCAATCATCCAATCGGCCAATCAGCGGGGGAGAAGAGGTCAGAATGGAGCAGATGACTGAGGACTTGGAGGAGGAGTTTGCGGCCATCTTGTTTCATTGAAGACTCTATGGAGGTCCTGTGTGCAGCGGTTTCGGGTCCTTGAAGATGGCGGACGCGGCACAGAAACTCGTTTTTTGTATCGGAGTATTTGCACGAGTACGAGTACTCATGCAAATACTCGGTATCGCCGCCGATGCTTGTATCGGTATCGGAGCATCCCTAGCTGGCAGAAGAGGTTGTCTATGCTGTGTCAGCTAATTTAATTCACCAGGTGGAGGAGTAAAATAAAAGTAAAGATGTAGCACAAATTTTGTCCGAGATCCAGGACAGGGATAAAAAGGATTATTTGGGTGGCCCTAGGGAGGGACAGCCATTAGGACAGTTGCCAGTAGAAATGGGAAACTGTGAAGTTGCTGGGGAAGAGCATCCCTCCCAGAGGTGTGGTTCCTCTACACATACTGTGCTCTCAATGACATTAACAATGGTAACAGTGGTGAAAACTATGACATTGATAATGGTGATAGTGGTGAAACCTATAAGGAAATGGAAAGTTGTAAGGTTCTGGTTACTACAGCTAACCACAAAAATGATGTGTTATTGGAAATGGAGGTTTCTGTGTTAAAATGTGTATTCCGGTCTGTAACCCAAGAGGGGCTTAAAAAGGAAATCAGGGAAAATGCCAGAAGGCACTGGTAAAAGGCAATAATGAATATGATTCATATAAAAGCTGGCAATGACAAAAGGTGCTATAGTAAAGCAAGAGGCATTAGTTGCTGGGAACAACAACACCAAAACTGAATGGTTCAGTAACGAAGTAGTGGTGACCAGAAAATTCCCTATGCACAAGAAATCAAATCTTGAATGGACTGAGGTGACTGAATGGGTCAATGGGAAGTGACTGATGGGGTTAGCATAGCAATAGACTGCCACGAGGTGGGTAGGGACAATCAGCATAGTGGTGACAGTAGAGAGACTGGTATCTAGGGACTTGGACTGTCTGGATAAAGACTGTGTAGAAAGAAAGATGGATGAGGGCCCAATGCTAATACAATGTTACGGGTGGAAGCACACACGTAAAAAGATCAGAGATAAAATGGACAAGTTTGAGAAAGGTGTTAGATGGTCAGTCAGTTTTGGCTAGTGTGTCTGCTCTTCTGCATTGGGACCAGGGGAGGTGGGGTATGTAGCGCTGCATGACGGTGCCGCAGTGAAATTTGTTAACTCAGTCACCCAGAACTCTGACAGTGTGCCTGAGAGGTTCCAGGAGGTGTATACTTTTGCAGTTTTTTCCTGGTTCTCCAGACTGTAGCAGGATGGAATCTCTAGTCCTGAGGCCAGGTGTTGCCAATGACCAGTCTAGGAGGATCAGGTTGCTGAGAGAAGCCTTTTTAGGAGTCTGGGCCAGAGCTCAGGTAAGTAGTGGGTTTGCAGGAGGCACATTGCCACAGGCAGACTCTGGAGCATGCTGGAAGTGTAGGGTAGTGGGCAGGACTGAGGATTGCAGTATGCCAATCTGCCACTAGATTTCCCCATCAGCAATAGTGAGTGACTGATGGAGTCACTGTAGAGTTAAACGTTGCTCTGCCCTGAGGGAGCTCTTTGTCTATGGAAAATCATATACGTAGTTTTGGTGCGGGGGAGCCGCCCGGGTGTGTGTGCAGTTGGCACAGTAGAGAGACTGAATGATTTACAGAAGGCTGGTCCATGGGAAGGCACAGGACCAGGCCAAGGGTTGCCACCTTTTCTTCAAGCGAAACCCGAACACTCCAGCGACGCATGGTCATTTTTGTGGGAGAATGAGTCGTGGCTTGTTCATATGTAAAAAGTGCCGCCCATTCATATGTAAATATCACAGTTGAGACTATTTTCAGTGGGGGGCAGTAGCCCCTATCTTAATTTTGGTTGCCCCTGTCTGCCTGACATCTTGTGTCCGGGTTTCTGCTGCCATTAAACCCGAACACAGTATTCAAAACCCGAACTGTCCGGGTGAATCCTGGACAGGTGGCAACCCTAACCAGGCCAGCCACCATGTAGTCGCTGTGGATATCTGCTATATCCCCCTATGGGGGGAAGCAAAGGAGGACAGGAACAGCACTATCTTATGGGACTACTCACATCCCTGTAGGATGCAGGGCAATACTTCTCCATTGGCTCTGGGCTACACCTCGACTGATCTCCTCTCTGCTATCCGTTGGTAACTATTCCTGTGTGCTTGAACAAGTAATGTACAGTCATCAGTGAATTGGAAGACTGAGGCCTGTATTATATTGTACATAAGAAGATGTTTAAGTAAAAGTTCAAAAGGTTCTCTGAGTGTGGACGTGTCCTTCCCCCAACCTCTAAGATGGGGAGTTTCTCCAGGAAGCAAACTTATGGTGGGCTGGACTGCTGCTGTAGCAATGTAAAGTAGTGTACGTGGGGCGAGATCACGGCAATACTGGTTAGGCCAGACACAGGTTGCTCTGAGACGTAGGATCTGCCATGAAGGGGCTTTGTGCTGAGATTGTGCCCTGAGGCCGTGAGGAACTTGAGAGCCCTGTGTTCAAAGTATTCCAGGAGATATGAGCCACTACAAAGGTAGTCAGGGCAACAAAGAAATAATAAAAGCCTGGTGCCGCACAGCAGAAACACGGGAAATGCACACAGACCACCACGCAACCACCGCTGGGATCAATAGGTGGATCCCGCTACACAACACAGTCAAGCACATGTGAAACAGCTAGGAGAGGCGAGAGGGTTGGTGAAACCCAAGGGAGCTGTTGGAGAGAATGAAAGACTGAAAGTCAGTGACCCACAAGGGGTGAGCAGTGCGAGTATCACACAGGTGTGTGATGACACGTTTGGAGCTGAGGAAAGCTGCTAAGTGATACTGAGGACTATATTTACGGAGAAAACACACTGGGAATGTATGGGACAGCCAGATGTCTCTGAGACACAAACATGTTGTTTTGAGGAAATTCAAATGAACTGTTATGTTTCATTATGCTGAAGAAAAGCAAATTATTATGTGAAGTACATGGATTGTTGGCCTTTGAGTGAATAAAGACTGTCCTTTTATGTTAAAGTCGGCTTCAGAAGTTAAGTGGCCACTTGGCGCTCACCGTTGTGCTAAATTCCCCTAACTAATATATATATATATATATACATACACACATACATACACACACACACACACACACACACACACACAGTATCTCACAGAAGTGAGTACACCCCTCACATTTTTGGAAATATTTTATCATTTCATGTGACGACACTGAAGAAATTACACTTTGCTACAGTGTAAAGTAGTGAGTGTGCAGCTTGTATATCAGTGTACATTTGCTGTCCCCTCAAAATAACTCAACACACAGCCATTAATGTCTAAACCACTGGCAACAAAAGTGAGAATTATTAAATTGGGTGCAGGTTTGTCAGGAGGAAGCCCAACCTCCCTTAAAAAGGCATAGGTACCCACAAGGGACCCCGCACATCACAACGGCAGCTGAGACCGCCCATGCGTCACAGCACCAAATGGCAAACGCACTCATCAATTCGTTACCAGCTTTACATCAAGGTGCAAACGGAAGGGCTTCAAACAGTAAAACAGCAAAAAGTTTCCAGGCACACTCACCAGCCAGCATGCAAAAAAACCTGTCTAACCACTAAGGTTTAGATACACGTCTTCTGCAGAAAATGTGAAAGCCGCACAGCCACGTCAAGGCACCTCCATATAGTGCGGTCCTAACTCTAAACTATGAGAGTCTGCTTTCAGCCTGTCATTTCTACAGCTGTTGTAGCCAGAGAAGAAGCCAATGAATCAGCTTTATTAGCTTCTTTGGGGTCCCTGGGTGACATTAGGGCTCTAACAGACCCCTGATGTCTCCATAAAGAGGACCTGCCACTGTGTCTGAGCTTTCTCATAAGGGGTTTGTTAATCCCCTATATGATGGAAATGGTTGTAAAAAAACGGCCGGCAGGTCTCTAGATCTGAGTGGGCGTCTTTAGACGTCCGCTCAGCCATGCCCACCTGAGCGGAAAACACCAGTGATTTAAAAACAGGCACCGATGCCTGTTAACATACAAGAGATCCGCCGGCTATAAAGCCGGCGGATCACTTGTATGAGCTGCCGGTCCGTGTCCCCCCTCCCTACACGGCCCCCCCTCCCATTGTCACACCGGTCCCAGGCTCCGCTGTGCCCGGTGCAAGCCCAGGACCAGCATTCGGCCTCTGTCACAGGGGATCAGAGGGAGCTCGGTACACGAGCTCCCTCTGGTCCCCTCTCTGCTGCCAGAATGCGGAAGTGATGAATATTACATCACTTCCGCATTCTTGTGTCACTCTCCAGCTTCAGTCAAGCAAAACAAATGACAAACGCACTCAACAATTTGTCACCAACTATACAGTAAGGTGCACACGAAATGGGCTTTAAACAGTAAACAGTAGAAAGGTATGATGGCACACTCACAAGTCAGCATGTAAAAAAAACTTGTCTCACCACTAAGGTTAATAACAGAGGTTTGGATACACGTCTTCTGCAGAAAATGTGAAAGCCGCGCCAAGGCACCTCTTATAGTGCGGTCCTAACTCTAAACTATGAGAGTCCCCATCTTGGAGCACATGGGGGCAGGGGCTTTCACATTTTCTGCAGAAGACGTGTATCCAAACCTCTGTTATTAACCTTA
>NW_017308648.1:111257-133353 GCF_000935625.1 Nanorana parkeri | reverse complement strand
ATATATATATATATATACATACACACATACATACACACACACACACACACACACACACACACAGTATCTCACAGAAGTGAGTACACCCCTCACATTTTTGGAAATATTTTATCATTTCATGTGACGACACTGAAGAAATTACACTTTGCTACAGTGTAAAGTAGTGAGTGTGCAGCTTGTATATCAGTGTACATTTGCTGTCCCCTCAAAATAACTCAACACACAGCCATTAATGTCTAAACCACTGGCAACAAAAGTGAGAATTTTTAAATTGGGTGCAGGTTTGTCAGGAGGAAGCCCAACCTCCCTTAAAAAGGCATAGGTACCCACAAGGGACCCCGCACATCACAACGGCAGCTGAGACCGCCCATGCGTCACAGCACCAAATGGCAAACGCACTCATCAATTCGTTACCAGCTTTACATCAAGGTGCAAACGGAAGGGCTTCAAACAGTAAAACAGCAAAAAGTTTCCAGGCACACTCACCAGCCAGCATGCAAAAAAACCTGTCTAACCACTAAGGTTTAGATACACGTCTTCTGCAGAAAATGTGAAAGCCGCACAGCCACGTCAAGGCACCTCCATATAGTGCGGTCCTAACTCTAAACTATGAGAGTCTGCTTTCAGCCTGTCATTTCTACAGCTGTTGTAGCCAGAGAAGAAGCCAATGAATCAGCTTTATTAGCTTCTTTGGGGTCCCTGGGTGACATTAGGGCTCTAACAGACCCCTGATGTCTCCATAAAGAGGACCTGCCACTGTGTCTGAGCTTTCTCATAAGGGGTTTGTTAATCCCCTATATGATGGAAATGGTTGTAAAAAAACGGCCGGCAGGTCTCTAGATCTGAGTGGGCGTCTTTAGACGTCCGCTCAGCCATGCCCACCTGAGCGGAAAACACCAGTGATTTAAAAACAGGCACCGATGCCTGTTAACATACAAGAGATCCGCCGGCTATAAAGCCGGCGGATCACTTGTATGAGCTGCCGGTCCGTGTCCCCCCTCCCTACACGGCCCCCCCTCCCATTGTCACACCGGTCCCAGGCTCCGCTGTGCCCGGTGCAAGCCCAGGACCAGCATTCGGCCTCTGTCACAGGGGATCAGAGGGAGCTCGGTACACGAGCTCCCTCTGGTCCCCTCTCTGCTGCCAGAATGCGGAAGTGATGAATATTACATCACTTCCGCATTCTTGTGTCACTCTCCAGCTTCAGTCAAGCAAAACAAATGACAAACGCACTCAACAATTTGTCACCAACTATACAGTAAGGTGCACACGAAATGGGCTTTAAACAGTAAACAGTAGAAAGGTATGATGGCACACTCACAAGTCAGCATGTAAAAAAAACTTGTCTCACCACTAAGGTTAATAACAGAGGTTTGGATACACGTCTTCTGCAGAAAATGTGAAAGCCGCGCCAAGGCACCTCTTATAGTGCGGTCCTAACTCTAAACTATGAGAGTCCCCATCTTGGAGCACATGGGGGCGGGGGCTTTCACATTTTCTGCAGAAGACGTGTATCCAAACCTCTGTTATTAACCTTACTGGTGAGACAAGTTTTTTTACATGCTGACTTGCGAGTGTGCCATCATACCTTTCTACTGTTTACTCTCCAGCTTCAGACGCTGGAGAGAAGTTGATGAAGCAGATCTCTGCTTCATCAGCGTTGCTACACTTGGTGATGGAACTGTACACATGGAATAAAAGAAACTTTGCTTGGAGAACCTTTTGTGAGACAAGTTTTTTTACATGCTGACTTGCGAGTGTGCCATCATACCTTTCTACTGTTTACTCTCCAGCTTCAGACGCTGGAGAGAAGTTGATGAAGCAGATCTCTGCTTCATCAGCGTTGCTACACTTGGTGATGGAACTGTACACATGGAATAAAAGAAACTTTGCTTGGAGAACCTTTGGAGTGCTGGGTCTAGTCGAACCGCGCACCTGCGCAGTCCCCCCTAGGGGGTGCGCGGTTCGACTAGACCCGCCCAGACACATATCAGATCATACAAACTGGTAGGCGGAAACTCCATTTTTTGACTCTGTATTATATTATTGCTCTAAGAAGAATTAAGAATGCTTACTATGCTTTTTATCCTTTAAAATTACACAGATATTCCCTGTACCTGAAGAAGTGCCTGTGTGCGCGAAACGTCGTACCAGCTCCTCCAGTGTAAACTTCTCAACTCCTTACAGCATCATAGCCTTTAATGAATTGATATTCTGTTGTTCATCCTTGACTTTTTGCAATGTTATCATGTTCTAAAATTATCATGCATTCTATATTTATTTTGTTATGTTAAAATCATGCTGTAGGAAAGGTACACATGGAGAAAGCATACAGGGAGCTATCTATTTAGTTGACTTTTAATTGGATTATGTATTAATCCAATTAAAACATTTTAAAATTAATACAATTAAAAATGAATTTTATATGAAATTTTTTTTCTTGTGGAGTAGTCCTTTGGTGCTTTTAAAACCCCACTTTCTGTCCTTGTGGTGGTTAGATGGTCCCATGTCCGCAACAAGTAATCAGAGGATAAACGCAGGAGACAAGAGCAAAGTTGGGTCCAGACAGAAGATCAGGGCAGGCAGCAAGCAAAGAAGGGTCAGACGGTCCGGGTCAGCAACAAGAAAACAGCAGAAATATAAGCGCTTAGACCAGCAGGAAGCTTGCAAAAAGACACAGCACCAGCTCCTTGCAGAGCTAGTGCTTAAATACCCTTCTGAGTCAGAGGCGACACGCCCAGCCTCAGGGTACACTAGAAGTCCTGGTCTGGAATCTTTTACTATTACTAGCCATACTGGACTGGACCCTGTGAGATCCATTAGTAGCGGATCTTCTGAAAATCCTGGCTGGGATTCTGAGAGAAGAACAGTAAACCCTGACAGGTACTCTGAGCTTACCATAACATCCCCTTTTACATCAGGCATCCCCTTCACATCAGTCCCAATACCATAACATTTTGAGGCACCCCTGAGGAGGCCAAGAGGCACACAAGTATGCCATGTCACCTTGGTCGAGAAAGGCTTCCCTAACATGTTCAGCTTTAAGGCATCTCCCAAGCATGTTATTTCAAGGATTTGTGAATTCTTATTGCCTTACTAAAATATCTGCTAAACAGTATTTTCTTTTTTTAAATATTGTCTGCAGTTGTACATTGCCCACAGGGTAATGCCCAGCTACCAATACAACAGTAGCTTGCAAATTAAGATTAAACAAGGCCAGAAAAATAGAAAGTTTAATCTCTCATAGACTTCAATAGGTTTCATGGGTTCCACATCCACAGACATCCTGCTGTGTTCACCAAACCTCCTGTGAACTAAACTTTGCTCACTCCTACTGCAGGCACCTCTAAAATGTTTGCACCATGTTACTTTCTGCAGCAGTTTTGTTTCCACTCTCATGCCCTAAAGATGGTTACTTATAAACAGCTAAAGTAAGATCTATTGTTTACGAGCTTCACTAAAATATTTGTGAGAATTAGCCTAGGCCTACACAGGTGAATAAATATCTTTTCTATTGTGAGATTTATCAAATTGTTTGGCAGTCACCTCATTTGCTGCACACTGAAATGAGTGTGGTTCTAATGAGGTAGCTGTCAACAAGCAGTTACATTTTACAGAAGCAAAGAGATTTAATCGCCAGTGTAGCCCTTGGCTTAAAGATGTGTAAAAAAAAAAGGAGTGGGGTTAATTAGTAGTTAATAAGCAAAGACTATGAATCTGGAGTGTAAATGACTTTACTATTGATCTGCTTCTTGCTCTGTCAGCTCTCCAGGGAGCTTGAACTTCAAATACTTAATTTAGCTGCAGAAGTATGCAACTGATAATTTTGTTTTTATGCTCCAAACAAAATCACCTTTGTTTATACTTCTTTCTGCAAGTAATAAAATCAATTAAGCCATTTTTCAAAACCCAATGAGTTTTCTCTTGTGTGTGTGTTTTTTTTTACATTTTTTTAAATAGTCAATATGTTTGAAATGTCAATGCGCTCACCTCAAATTCCTTAATATATAGTGACAGCGCCATGGGGTTTGTGCTTCACCTTAAAGATTCTCTCTAAGTAAAAAATTGGGGAGCTAATGAAGTATCTAGAGTGATGGTTTACAGCTGCAAAACTTGTTAATTAACTAAAGTTAACTACTTTGGCTTCTCCTTGTTTTATTATACTCCAACAAGGATTGGTCGTTGCTAATGTGAAGATGCTGTTAAATTAGCAAGGCCTTTTAAAAAGTTGACTGACTCTGACTGACAATGAGACTGCACCAAAAAGAGTTATGTCTGATTTACTAAAATGTAGAGTAAAATGTTTAAAGGGAGTTCTTTACATAGGGATCAAACTAATTCACTAAACTGCACGAGTCCCATATAAAAGGAAACGCATTGCTCCACAGTTCTCAGGAGCCATGGTAAGCAGGGGTATCCTGCATTACCTACCAAATGAAACAAAATAATATAAGATTTAATAAAAGTCAGATCACGGATGGTCAAAAATGTTTTAAAGAAGGTAAAAAATGAAAACACTTTTTAAGGGCCAGTTTAATCCAGCCGCTGTTTAAAACACACATCGGTTGGTACGTGGTGCCTGACACAGTGCTGATGCGCCGATCCCACACATTGTACTTCACACTATGTATTTTTTTTAGAACTTTACTGAAATGTCACAAGGGGCATTTCATTGAGTTCTATGGGCACAGCGCGTTGCGAGGCATCTGTACTGCATCCCATCTCGCTGCGCTGAAAAAAAAGCCATGTCACACTTTTTTTCCAGCACGCCACAGCAACACCCATGCATTGTGGTGGTGTTAACCAAGCCAATCCATGAACAGGCAAAATGCCTTGTCTTGCGTTGGGTTTGTGCTGGAAACAATGGCCACCGCAGACCCAACGTATATGGTTGGAACCTACCCTAAAAACTTTTAAAGTCTATTTAAAAAATACATATGACATGTCCATGCTGAATAGATCACTTTATTCAGCTGAAACAACATATGATATAGTACTGCTTAAAAGTATTGAAGTAAATTACACTTACAGGACTCACCTTACCCCCTATGTACCGGCCGCCCGCAACATGGTGCCGAAAGCTGTCCCGCCGAAGAACCCCTGTTCAGGGAAAACTATATACTGTTTTACGCCTAAGGCAGTTCTTGACGGCGAGGTCTGTCAGCTCCATCTCCCCTCGGTGGGCTCCGTCAGTTCTGGCTGCCCTCTTGCCTGCGCCCTCCCGGGGTTAGAGGGGGAGAGCAGGCAGGTGGGGAGCAACCCGCTGGGGGATTTCCTGGCTCGCCGACGGAGGTTTTCTGTGGGCCTGATTTGCTGACTCAAGTAACCGGGCTCTTCCATGTTCCGGGGTGCACACTATACTTCACATTGTTTTCCACTGTATTACGGTCATGCTGTTTTTATTATTTACTGTTTTCGGGTTAAAGCTGTCTTTGATGGCGTGGTCTATTGGCTCCGTCTCTCCCCGGCAGGCTCCGTCGGTTTTCGCTGTCCTCTTGCCTGCGTCCTCCCGTGGTTGGAGGGGGCAGCGTGGGCGGGAGGGGAGCGACCCGCCGAGGGATTTCCTGGCCCACTGACGGAGGTTGTCTGCGGACCTGATCTACTGATGCTATTGATTTCCGTGAGTGTTGAGGTTTATTAATGTAGTCCGTATCATTCTCCAGGTCTGGCCCTGGTCGGCACCTCACTTCCTTGATCTCGACCACTTCTCACCAGATAGGCAATATGTCTCCCGTTGGAGACTGTTGTAATTCTAGCATTTGCTAGTAGTTTGTAATCTTGGTAGCGGGTATTCCCGCCCTTTTGTTTTTGTTTTGGTCTTTTTTCTTGTCTCTCTTTCTCCTCTTTCTTCCTTCCTTGTCGTGTGTCTCTCTCCATCCTCCCACCCCCCTCTCCTTCCCTTGTGCTTTTCTTATCTCCTTCATTTTATTCTTTTACTCCCCACTATCCTTCCACCTTGATTTCTTCCCTCCTCTGTCCCTGGGGATTTACCTCCCCTGGTCTTGCTCTCTGTCTCTTTGTTTTCACCTGCCCCCTGCCATGGCCCCGCCTGTAGTCGCGGAGCTACGACTATGTACCTATAACGCCAGGGGCCTAAATATCCCATCCAAAAAGGGGCAGATACTATACCATAATGCACAAAACATGAGTGCGCATTGCCCTGTTTCAGGAAACTCATTTCCAGACTGACCGCGCCCCCTCGTGTGCCAATCGGTACTTCACCACCTGTACCATAGTACCAATCTTATCCAATAGTCGGGGGGGGGGGGGTCTCCATCACTATCCACAAATGTATCCCAGCCGTGGTCTTAGACCATAAGGCTGATGACTTTGGTCAGTATCTGTTGCTGAAGCTGTCGCTCTGGGGTCAGACCTAAACCATCGCCTACTTCTATCTCCCTAACACCAACCAGGCTGCGACCACGGTCCAATTCCTACAGGAGCTGGGAGACTTTGCGGAGGGTCTGGTGCTCGTGGGTGGAGACTTCAATCCTAGTCTGGACTCGTCCACGGGACGCTCAGCCCTATCCTTTGCCAAACTCTGCAGTGTTAAAAGGCAGCTTTCTCACCTTCGTTTGATTGACGTATGGAGAATTCTCCACCCCCAGTCTCGGAATTACACCCATTTCTCTGTGTCCCATCACTCCTAGCAGGATAGACTACTTCTTTACCTCTCACTCCTTACTTGACTGGGCCCCCTCCTGCGACATTGGTCCCATGATCTGGTCGGACCATGCCGCGGTTGTGCTGACCCTCCAGATCCCTCAGGCCCCCACCTGGGAGTGGACTTGGCAGCTAAACGAATCCTTACTTTCCGACCCGCGATGCTCTTCCGCGCTTTTGGAAGAAATCTCCCACTTTCTTGAGGTCCATACCTCCGACCCCACTCCTCTCCCTCTTCACTCGGAGGTGCTGAAGGCGGTCCTGCGGGGCCTCCTGATTCAGCAGGGCTACAGGTTAAAGAGGGAACATTCTGGGAAGATACAGGAGGCCATCCTGTCCCTCACAGATCTGGAGACTAAGCACAAACGATCACCCTCGCCGGAACGTTTTGGAGCCCTGAGCAACTTCCGAGTCAATATCTCTAAATCAGAGATTCTGAATGTATCCATAGGGGAAGCAGACCTGCATCTCCTTGGCAGTAACTATGCCTTTCGTATATGTCCCACCTCATTAAAATACTTGGGGATCCAACTTCCTAGTGACCTGGCTGATCTCTATTCCCTGAATTTTCGCCCCCTGCTAGAGAATGTTTCCCGGGACCTGGCTTCCTATGACCGTAAGTTGCTCTCTTGGTTGGGTCGGATTAATGTGCTCATAATGGACATTGTTCCTAAGTTCCTGTACCTGTTTCAGACCTTGCGCACTGCTCTCCCTACCCTCTACCTGAGACAAGTTCAACAGGTGTTCGCAACCTTCGTATGGGGCTCTTCTCGTCCCTGGCTCAGCTATAAAACTCTGGCTATGCCGAAGCGAAAAGGGGGGAGCCGGCGCCCCGGACACTTTCCTTTACAATGCCTCAGCGGTGCTGGTCCGCTTAGTGGATTGGTTCCACCGGGCTGGGGATAAACAGTGGGTCTACCGGGAAGCATCGCTCGCCTATTGGCGTTGCCTTGGATACTGCCTGGATCCAGACCAACATCCGCATCCCTCCCTTTTTTGACCTCTCACACTTTGAAATTGTGGGATCGGTGTGTTGCTCGCCAGGGTATGTCCTCCCACTTGGGCCCGATGACCCCTCTTTTCGGCAACTCGGCTTTCCCTACAGTGTTATCTGGATCCGTGCTGGGCAGATGGAATAGAACTACACATCGCCGCCTGATCTCGGCTCTGAGAGACCAGCCCGTGGGGTTGCCTGTCACTGTCAGTGTGGCTTCTGGACATTGGTTCGTGGAGGGGCAGTTTTGCTCCTTTGTTCTTTTTGTTGTTTTTTGTTGTTTTGTTGTTGTTTTTTTGCTCCTTCCCATCTATGGATTGCTTTAGTGCAGACCCTACTGCCTTCGACTCCCTCCTCTTAGCCTCCTCGCCCCCGATGCACTGTTTCTCTTATTTACTCTATCCTTTCCTCTGCGGCCTCCCACGGTTTACTGGCCTACACCTCTGTGTGGGAGCGGGTGCTGGGGGCTCCCGTGACGGAAGCAGACTGAGAGAAATCGTTTGCACTCACCCATTCCCTCTCCATTGCCAGCAGAGCCCATGAAAAGAATTTGAAAATCCTGACTAGAGGGTACAGATGCCCAGTGGTCCTTCACTGCTTTTACCTGGCCGTCTCTGACTCATGCTTGCGCTGTAATTATTCCCTAGGTCATATGACACACATTTGGTGGAGCTGTCCTCTCATCCAGGAGTTCTGGCGGGGGGTGTTGGGGGTTTACATCAGAGTGACGGGCATTAAATTAGCTTTACTACTGCTCTCGATGCTACCTGGGTCTCTGAAGTCAGCGAAGAGAGGCCTCCTGCGACACTTCCTCACGGCTGCCGGGACGGTCATCCCACGCCAGTGGCGTACGTCGGTGACCCCTACACTAGTTGAATGGGTGGTAGAGCTGGATCATATTGCGGACCTGGACAGCCTTTTGGCTGAGGAGCGCGAAGCTGGACATGTATACAGTATGTGCACACCTTGTCTACCTGGCTCACCTTTCGGGAGTCGGCTGGCTTTGCGGAGACTGTGTCCCCCTGAGCTCATGGCCTTTTGTTTTGGAGGGGTTTCATGGCAGGGGGTAAGACCCTCTTTGTTCTCTCCTATGCATTCCCCTACTCCTTCTTTGGCTCTCCTGCTATCTTCTTCGTCATATTTTCCTCCTCCAGGGGTTATAGCTTGATTCTCTTCTTTTTTCTGCTTCAGTCCATACTGTACGCCTATCTTTGCATATGCCCCTCTACTCAAGCTGACCTATAATGTTGGAGACTTGCTTCAGCTATCCCTCGCTAGTACCCCTGATGCTTTTGACAGGAGGGGCTTACACCTCACGGCACTAATGTGGTTTGATCCGTATATTTAATGGCGATTTATTTACCAGTTTGGACATCTTCGCAACGTTACCTGTGCGACTTGTGCTCTAACCACATGAATACTGCTGCCTGTATAGTTGTCGTTGCCTATTGTGTCCCACCAGGGACAGTCTCTTCTGTCCCCCCCCCCATTTTAATGTGACTTTTTGTGTGTAATGTTTTTACCTGTGATTACCTTTTTTGATTTGTACTAAAACTCTCAATAAACTCAGATTGAACCAAAATTTAGAATTAGTTATATTCTAATAGTGAATTTGCATTGGAGGTAATGCTTAACAAGTAAGACTTAACAATACTTAAGGGCTAGTTCACACCAGCCCCAGTGCGTTCTGGCACGATTCGGTTACGGAACGCAGTAGATCTTATCCTGGCCGGCTCACTGCTTTTTGGCACAGGAAGTGTGTGGCGGTCCATTGAAGTCTTCAATGACTGCGTTCTGAAAAAATGCTGCATGCACTATTTTTTCTAACCAGACCAGAACGCAGGCATTGACGTGCGGCGCGTTTTGGTGGGGGCAACCGTCCTGCAGCCGGGGATATGGCTGCGGTGCAATTGACTTTAATGCACCGCCACTCTCCCACCCACCCCAGAAAGCAGTGAGCTGGGCGGGATGCGAGCCAGTGCGTTCCTGCACTGGGGCTGGTGTGAACTAGTCCTAACTCAGGAGAAACTGAGGTGTCTTAATTTCCCACATGCACTTAATCACCTGAAACTAAGTAAAGAATCAGCCACAAAATACACATGGTGAATGTATAAGTAGTCTTTTTTCCTATTAATTTTGCATATGCAAAGGAAAATTCTCATGTGTAGCACTGCTTCCATTTAGGGAGGTGGGAGATAGCTCCCTAGATCAGGGGTATTAAATTAAAATTCAGAAGGGTCTTGGTTGAGTAAAATTGAAGCAGAGGTCCGAAATGCAGTCCGGACAGAACAGCCACTCTGTCCAGGTCTGGACCACAGTCCGCCATTTAGGTTGGATTCACACCCGCAGCTGCGCTACAACACAGGCACAGTGTTTACTTTTTCATGAGAACTTTATTGAAATGTCGCTAGTGACCTTTTATTCATTTATTTGTGCGCATTGCATCTGGCATGAATGCAGCCTTAGTGACCCCTGTTATAGAGCTTGTTCTGTCTATGCTAGTCTGCTACTCAGTTGATTGTTTTGACAGTTAAATGTTTTCTTTGAGCAGAGGTCCAAATCTAATGTCCCCTCAATCTCTGTTACATTAGTTGTCCCCAACAGAGTTCTCCCTTACATTAGCTGTGCTCATCAGAGTGCCCCCATAAGTAGACATGTGCGATTCGTTTCGGACAAATTAATTTTTCTGACAAATTTTCGTTATTCGGAGATTCGGATGTGTCCGAATTTACGAATAACAGAAATGACGAATGAAAATGAATCTGAATTTCCGAAAACAACATTTTGGACGAAAGCGGTAGTCTGTATGAAATGCCGTTGGTGGACAAATTTTCATTGCAGCAAGGTGACATTAAAAAAAATTATAATTTTTTAAAATGTCACTTTGCTGCAACGAAACAAACGAAAACGAAATTTCGTACAGACTACCGCTAACGAATTTCATCCGAATCCGAATCCCAAAACGAATTGACTTTCGGACCTGAATCCCAAAAAACAAAATAGCACGAAAATCCGAATCAAAACGAAATGAAGCTAATTTTTTGCCGGTGCACATGTCTATACATTAGGTGTTGCCATCAGAGTGCCCCCTACATTAGGTGTTGCCATCAGACTGCCTCCTTACATTAAGTGTCCCTATGGCATCTAAGGCCGCTGGCTGTCACTGGCGGCTGTGAGGAGGAACACGCTGCTGTTAGATCACTGACAACCTGTCAGTGATCTGTGCAGCGGCACGTTCCTCCTCACAGCCGCTGCTGAGTCAGTGACAGCCAGCATCAGAGGAGGAGGAGGCTGGGCCCGGCATCAGCAGTGGAGGAGAAAGTGGGGCCTGGCGACGGAGGAGGAGGCGGGGCCTGGTAACGGAAGAGGCGGCAGGGCCCGAGAACGGAAGAGGAGGCAGGTAAGAGGTGTGCAGGGGTGTAACCAGCCCACCTGAGACCCTGCAGAGTCCACCATAGAAAGTCTTATCTGATAAGAAGTGAGAACTACCGTACTTGCGATTTCAACCGCCAGCAGCAGCTTATACCTAGCACAGTCTTCAACACTGAAGACCCCGTAAAATTGCTCAATAGAGGCATTCGTCTTCCTGATCCACTTCATAAGAAGGCATTACACCATATGTGGTATGCTGTACAGTGGGACCTTGACATAAACAACTGTTAATTTATATAATTAGATACTACTGCTCAATCTTTCTGTATGCTGGGGTGTAGAGGGGTGGGGGATTTTTTGGGAATGTACCATGCTTTTTAAACTTTGCTATCTTATGTAAAAAAAATCTGGGTAAGGGGAGTCAGAAGAAGTTTCTTGAATTATTATAAGTACAACTGTATGAATGATTTGATACACATACTCCTCACTTAACAACCTACCTGTTTAGTGACTGCTCATACTTACGACCTGCTCTCCGACGGTACATGCCGTAATGTGGCAGGGGCGTGTGGCATCTCACCACCATGCATGGCTTCATCTTGCATTCTCTGTTCTCCGCTCCACTACTATTCTCTGTCCAGTATTTACAATACTGTATTTACAGATTTACGGAACTCTACATCTACATTTCCAACAGTACTAATACAGTACAGTACAGTACAGTACTGTATAGTATAGTATGTGCATGGCTGTGTGCCGACCACACACTCCAGCCGCCCTAGGCCTTGTTGCCTAGCCCGGGATGCAGCCCAGGATTTCTCTCATGCTCAGGCAGTAGTATGACAATGGACAGTACTGTAGCTTTATGTTCTGTAATACATTGCAGTACTATATGTAAGAGTTAAGCAAAAAAAAAAACAAAGTAATCAAAGTCATCAAGTTGGAGTTTCTTTTCAACCTTTTCTTTATTCAAAATATTGTAATGCACATACTGTATGCAGTTCCTCACTTACCGACCAATTCGCTTAACAACCTAGTCGTAGGAATGAAACTCGGTCTTTAGGTGAGAAATATCTGTATTTGTGTGCTTTGGTTTGTAAAGCCTGTTCTACACGATGTCTCTTTGGGTGAATTAATCTAATTGTTATTACCAAGGACCCTGAACCAATATTTTTGGACCTGGTTGTCAGTACACAATTATTTGAATTGGTTTACGCTGATAATGACTTAATCTGCTTTTTTCATCAAATGGATGTCACCATCTTTGTTCAGGCATTATAACGTGTAGGCATCTACTGCCTTGATGCCTGTGCAATTTTTGGCTGCACAAATGTCTGATACAGATCAGCCCTTCTAGTAGGGTTGCCACCCGTCCAGTTTTCACCCGGACAGTCCGGTTTTGGTGTGTTGTGTCCGGGTACCCCGCCAGTGGGCACCCGGACACAACACACTCTGTTGCCGTGCCGACACCGGCACTTTACATTTTCTGACCAGTGCTGTTGCTGAGGTCCTTGTCAAGCCGATCTCGAGCAGCCGCACCTCCGGAACTTCCTCTTCCTCCCTTCTTCTGATCCCCCTTAGAAAGCAGCCACTGCTGCTGCTCTCCCTTGTCAGCTATGCCGCTGCAAGGGTAAACAAGACCAAAACATTTGTCCCTGCCCGATTCACTTACGGCTCCTCTGCCTCCTCAGCGGTCACATGTGCCTTTCTCCTCCCTCCTCAGGCTGGGAGGGAGAGTGCAGCACCGCCATTGGCTGCCTGTGAATTTTAGGAGAGCGGGTCAGGACCTTCAGAGAAGGCTGCTTGGGGATTTACGTGGTGGAAATATCGCTGCTCCCCCCTGCCACCACCCGGAGAGGAAGAAGAGGACATGAGGACATCAGCACTGTAATTCCCTTTTCTATCTTACACCGCTGACCGCACTGCGCCACCTTACTGACCTCAACACTGCGTCACCTTACTGACCTCCGCACTGTGCCACCTTACTGACCTCCACACTGCGTCACCTTACTGACCTCGCACTGCGTCACTTTACTGACCTCGCACTGCATCACTTTACTGACCTCTGCACTGCCTCACCTTACTGACCTCCGCACTGCGCCACCTTACTGACCTCCGCACTGCCTCACCTTACTGACCTCCGCACTGCGCCACCTTATTGACCTCGGCACTGCGCCACCTTACTGACCGCACTGCCTCACCTTACTGACCTGCATCATCTTACTGGCCTCTGCTCTCTGCGCCACCTGACTGGCCTCTGCGCCACCTGACTGGCCTCTGCTCTCTGAGTCACTTTACTGGCCTCCGAACTCTGCGTTACACCGCTGACCAATGTACTCTGTGTTATAACTGACCTCTGTCCCGATACTTAAAACTGATGCCGGCACTTACATTTTTTAAATTGACTCAGGTGTCTTAGATCCACTCCTTGTGAAAGTCCCCAACACTTTTGAATGGCCTTTTCCTGACAATCCTCTCCAGGCTGCAGTCATCCCTGCTGCTTGTGCACCTTTTTCTTCCACACTTTTCCCTTTGGGAACACCCAACTTCATTTGCAATTACCTTTTGAGGCTTTCCCTCCTTATGGAGGGTGTCAATGATGGTTTTCTGCACAACTGTCAGGTCAGCAGTCTTTCCCATTATTGTGAAACAACGAAAGAAGGAGCGCTACAACCCTGGAATACTGGGTGTTTAACAGTTAAAAGATATAGTGTAACTATTGATGCAGACTCACTTTTGGACGGACGAGGTGGTATCTTGCCGTTAATTGTCAGCACGGCTCGCAGGGCGGAATCTGTGGCTGGTCTGTGTGGGAGTGAGCTCCGGGCTGTGGGGCTTCTGTTCAGTCCATGGATGTTGGAAGGTGAATCTTGTGGCCGGATGACCAGTTGAGGCGAAGTACACTGTGCGTGTAGTGGGACGCTCACCGTCAGGTGCAATGAGAGCTCAGCTGGCCAGGCTGCCACTCGTCGGCTGATCGGGAGCAGGAGCACCGCTGTACACCGTTCTGACAGTGGAGCAGTGGTCGCTATGCAAGAGGTTAAAAAGTAAGCTACAGGCTGGGGGACCTTGCGGTCCGTGGAGTGGTCGTTGTGGCTACGCGTTTCGAGGCTCTGTACCTCTTTGTCAAGCCAGAAGTCGTTCTGAGATCGTGCACAGAAACACTTTCTCCAAGAAAGGTTTCCTCTGCTCGATCGAGCAGAGTAAACCTTTCCCTGCTTTTTCTTTTGTTTTTTTTTTATTCTGACATGGAGCCGTTGGTTGCCATCAGAATAAAAAAAAAATGTCACCATAGGAATGCATTACTATATTCCTATTGGCTATTTCAATTTGCAATAGCCAATAGCAAACTAGGTCCCCTCTAGTGATTGACAGCAGCAGAGGACGGGTGCAATAGCTAGTTTTGCCAATAGAAAATAGTTAGGCGGAGCTAGCTGTTACTTCTAGCTCCGCGCAATCGTTTTATTTTTATTTTTTTCTACTTTTTAAACTACTTTTCTGTTCTGCTCGGTCCCACAGAGGGAATCAGCCATACCAGCCGGAAGTGAATAGCCGAACAGCGTTCGGCTCACTTCGCTTGGGGTCGTTGAGTCACTATGGCAGCTTAGTGAATAGACCCCCTATAGATTTGATGCACAGTATGGAAGCCTTCTGACGACTCATCCAAGAGGTCACAAAAGACCCCACAACAACATCCAAAGAACTGCAGGCCTTACTTGCCTCAGTTCAGGTCAGTGTTCATGACTCCACCATAAGAAAGAGACTGTGCAGAAATGGTCTGCATGGCAGAGTTCCAAGACGAAAACCGCTGCTGAGCAAAAAGAACATAAAAGCTTGTCTCCGTTATGCCAGAAAACATCTTGATGATCCCCAAGACTTTTGGGAAAACACTATGTGGACTGACTAGGCAAAAGTTGAACTTTTTGGAAGGTATGTGTCCCATTGCATCTGGCGTAAGAGTAACCCTGCATTTCAGAAAAAGAACATCATACCATCAGTAAAATATGGTGGTGGTAGTGTGATGGTCTGGGGCTGTTTTGCTGCTTCAGGACCTGGAAGACTTGCTGTGATAAATGAAATCATGAATTCTGCTGTCTACCAAAATATCCTGAAGGATAATGTGCGGTCATCTGTTCGTGACCTCAAGCTGAAGCGAACTTGGGTTCTGCAGCAGGACAATGATCCAAAACACACCAGCAAGTCCACCTCTAAATAGCTGAAGAAAAACAAAATGAAGACTTTGGAGTGGCCTAGTCAAAGTCCTGACCTGAATCCTATTGAGATGCTGTGACATGACCTTAAAAAGGCGGTTCATGCTCGAAAACCTTCCAATGTGGCTGAATTACAACAATTCTGCAAAGGTGAGCTGACCAAAATTCCTGCACAGCGCTGTAACAGACTCATTGCAAGTTATCGCAAATGCTTGATTGCAGTTCTTGCTGCTAAGGGTGGCCCAACCAGTTATTAGGTATAGCGGGCAAACACTTTTTCACACAGGGCTATGTGGGTTTGGATTTTGTTTTCCCTTAATAATAAAAACCTTCCTTTAAAAACTGCATCTTGTGTTTACTTCTGTTATCTTTGACTAATATTTAAATTTGTTTGATGATCTGAAACATTAAAGTGTGACAAACGTGAAAAACAATGAAAAATCAGGAAGGGGGCCAACACTTTTTCACACAACTATATATATATATATATATCAAAAAGAGGAATGTGTCCTATGGACCCCTGGATAACCTGCCTATCTGGAGCTGTGGGCCCATTGGAGAACCTTGGATTTAGTGACACCAGGGTTCTGCCTGGAAAAATTGGGGTTTTCATGATAGAGGTCAGAATTTGAATGGATGGAATTGTTACTGGACCTGGGTTTGTATGCAATGAGAAAAAGTTTTAAAGTAAGAAAAGTAAAGGAACCAACAATCTCCTCTTGGATTGATGCATCAAGCAGACTGCAAATACTGTAGGTTTTTGTGGTCAGTAAATTAGGTCAGATGAACCATCAAGAAAAGTACTGCCATTCCTTCAGGGCCAGCTTGATGGCCAACAACCCACAAACATCTATGCCATAATTCTTTTCTGCCACTGTATTTGTTTTTACAAAATAAAGTACTGGGTTGCTCTTTGCTTCAGGCAGCTCTCAAACGATACCATGAAACTGTTTTGCAACTAGCCAATTGGTAGTTGAAGTTGAGAGCTTTAGCTTTTATTAATTTTAAGAGCATTTTTCGATCTGTAGCAAATTCGATCTGTTTTGGCTCCTACTTTCACTGTTCAATTCAGGCCTATAACCTCTGGATAAAAAATGTGTTGGAGTCACAACTTAAAAAGCCTTTTCCTTTAAATTATTCCCATGTGGCCCCCAACTGGGGCAACAACTTATTTTCAAGATTCACACCCCATACACTGTAAAGAAGAACTCCGGCAGTAGCACATGTAACCCTTGCAGTGGGGCTACCCCTGCACTGTGAGGGTTAAGATCTTGATTTCATCTAGGGTCTACAATAACAAAGAAATACTCATCTGAACCTTGGATACAACTGGCTCCTAGACCAGTCTCTGCAAACTCTCTCTCCCCTCCCTCTGGCTTTCTAAGAATCCATGAGTCATCACATCCAACACAGTGTATTAGACGTGAGGATGTTGAAGAACATTCCATCACTAGAGTGGAGGGGGAGAGAGGCTGGAGAGACTGCCTTAGTAGCAAGGCAGGAGGTTCAGGTGTGTTAATTTAGACCCAGGACAAAAATGAGCACTTAACCTTTGCAGTGCGGGGGTAGCCCTACTGCAAGGGTTAACTTTTGTATTTCCCAGAGTTCTCTAATGGCACTCAGTGTTACGTTCACAATTTGGGTTCCCGAATTGAACAGACACATCCCTAAACAGCAGTTTGGCAACATTGAATTGGGCTGATTTACAAAAGCAGCTGATAATGTTGACATAAAAATTTTTTGTAAATTATGTGAAATGCAAATTCTGTTCACTTTGGATACCATCATGTGCAGGTTCAAAAAGTAAATAGGAATTAGCTTTTCCCATCATTGGATAATTAAAGTGAATATTTACAAAATGTATTGTGTGGGTATTCCCAACTCCTTTAGTAAATCAGCCTCACTGTCTTAGTTGATGTGAAAGACAAAGATGGCTTTGAGTGACAGGAGTTCTGGGATATACAGTAAGTGAATCAATGACAGGTAAGCAAATGATCTGAAATGGAGTAATCAATGCAATAGGCAGTAAAAACATGTATAAGCAAGCAAGTCATTAATACTAGAGGTGCACCGAAATGGAAATTTTAAAACCGAAACAAAATCGAAATAAAAAAAACTGTCAGGCCTTGATATTTCCCTTTTAAAATAGAAAAAGAGATTGAGGACACAAAGTCCTCAATCTCTTTTTCTGCAGCCTCAGTTATCAATGAACATGAATCCTCTATGAGTGTTTCTGTTCATTGATAACTTGAGGACATAGTATGTTTACTACAACTATGAATGAACAGGAGGTGATGTAGATCACTCCTATTCATTCATAATTGAGGATATAGTTAACATACCATGTCCTCAATTATGTACAAACACTCAGCGATCACTGGTCCCTGAGTGTTTGTACCTTGCTCTCCATCCTGACACGCTATCACAGGAGGCTGAGCGAGCGGGGCAGGGAGAGCTCAGCCTTCTGTGACAGCGCGGCCTGTCTCCGCCCACACACCGCTCTGCCGGACAGTGATAGGCGGCCGAGCGGTGTGGGAGGAGAGACACTGGACGCTCACAGCGCTCTCCTACCGCAGTTTAACATACCATGTCCTCAATTATGTACAAACACTCAGCGATCACTGGTCCCTGAGTGTTTGTACCTTGCTCTCCATCCTGACACGCTATCACAGGAGGCTGAGCGAGCGGGGCAGGGAGAGCTCAGCCTTCTGTGACAGCGCGGCCTGTCTCCGCCCACACACCGCTCTGCCGGACAGTGATAGGCGGCCGAGCAGTGTGGGAGGAGAGACACTGGACGCTCACAGCGCTCTCCTACCGCAGGGCTCGGCCGCCTGTGACACTTTCTCTCTTCCCCACTAGGACACAGAGCAGCGCCCAGTGGGGAGGAAAGAAAGCAGGGAAGCGCCAATATATCGGTGCATGCCTAATTGATACCAAATCAGTATACCAGACAGAAGTGCAGAGATTATAAACAAAATGCAGACATACTAGTGTGGTTTGAATAAGGAGACGGCAACCAAGATCAAGCAAAAAGTAGGCAACATGGGTGTCATCAGCGCAGAATCAGGAAAAGCTGAAATACTAACAGACACAACCCCTTTTATAGGATTGTCTTTTCACACCTTGCATGCCATATACATATCACAGCTAGAGTACCATATAGATTTGGCTGCCTACACTTGATTAAAGTGATATTAAAGCCACCGTATACAGAGTCTCCTCTCTCAGCCGATCTGCAGCTGCAGGCCCCTGTCTGATGGGTCCTCACGGCCGAGGCCCAGGGCTGCCCCCTGCAATGCCTGCAGGCTTTTTTAAAATTCTCGGCTCCCTCTACAGTTTTCGGCAGCTTAGGAGAGGGGACCGGAGGGAGCCCGTGTACCGAGCTCCCTCTGATCCCCTGTGACACAGGCGACATGCTGATCCCGGGCTCGCGGGACAACTGCGGGGGCGGGATCAGTGGGACAACTGCGGGGGCGACCGCGGAGGCGGGGGGGACCGATCGGCACACCATACACGCGATACGCCGGCTCTACACCAAGCTAATTCACCTCTAGCAACCCCAAGGTATTCGAAAACTTAGCATTCAGATACTATTCTGTACATTGAAACGGTTTTACAATTGAAATCACTTCTGTGGTAGAAAAGGACTTGACCAAAAAGTACTGCCATCTGTGAAAAACATTTTAGTATGAATATCCTTGTGGAATTCAGCATTCAATCTTTCTCTATGAAGTAATAGTTGTAGATCCCTAGTGACTTCCTGGATTGTAGTAGAAGAAGAAGCATTCCACTGCCTCATCAGACATCTCCTTGTCGTGAGAAGACAGATATGCATCCTGTCCATCCCCTTGCAGGAAGGACGACTCCCTCACTCCGATGGCGGAGGGAAGTATCCCAAAAAAATAGAAAATAGGATCAATCGGAGGCACCCAGGAGAGAATATGTTTAATGTAGGATTGAACTTACTCCCAGAAACCGATACTGAAGGGCAGGACCATAGACAGTGTGTCAAAGTAGGACGCTGTTGAGCGCATTTCGGGCAATTAGAAACTTTCGGTTGAAGAGAAGAAGTCCCAGAAGGCACGAAGCAGGTGACATAGGCCCTATGCAGAATTTTAAACTGGGTCTCCCTCCAGATCTCGTTAGAGACCACATTCCTGATTTTGGCGTATCCATCCAGAATTTTATCAGCTATGTCCAGATCAACAAACTCCTTAGTCCATTCTTTCACATTTGAGTTAGCTAAAGGTTTGAGAAACGTGATTTGAAGTTTAGGATATATGGTTGAAATAGAATAGACCTTGGTTGAGAGCAAGACGTCTAAAAATTAGGAAGTGAAAAATGCAGATGGATCTCTGGAAACCTCTTTTCACGTTTTGGTAACTTGGAAAAAATGCAGAAAATGACTGACTGGGATGCGATACCGATCCTCCAGATCCAAGCATAAGGTTGAAAGGAAGGAGTTTTGAATAGATGTTGCCAGGTCTTAATCCCATGCAGGTGCCAAGTAGAAAAAGCAGCATAGTCAAGTCCCTGAGGAAACATAAGATTATATCATCTCATTTCCTAGCCTCCGCCAATGTCACTGTGGAGTTAAAATCAATTAAATGCAAAGGCGAGTCAACCTTAGATAACCATTGTGTCAAAGCAATCGACTCTGGAAGCAACTAAAGATTCTGTTATGGTGGTGGTTCCGACTCTCAATATTATTGTCCTGTTGGTATATGAGTTGGTGAATCAGGACAGTATGCTGGTTCATAGTACACAGTATGAGATTTTATATCTCACCTCATCTCAGCAGCCGCAGCCTGAATATTATCAATACGTGTCCAAAAATCTTTCTTTAACTCACAACTCTCCTGTTTATACTTGTTCTCTAGACTTTATCTGTAAAGCTCCATATCGTGTTTAGTAGGCAGGACCCTCACACAAGCTTCTAAATCCCAGCCTTCTCTAGAGCTGCATGATGCTTGAGAGAGATTATCAGATCCCTATGGAGATGGGAATTGCTGTGTGTGTCCCACCTGAGAGAGCAGGGAGTCTGTCAGCCCTGGAGGAGACTAAGGGGCCGGCGCCATCCTGGCCTCGTGGATGGAGTCCTGGGTTCCAAAGGCGGCAGGGCTACAGGCAAAGAAGCACTCCAGATCCAACAGCCTACCGTTAACGTCCGTCGGCTGCCAGTCCCTGCCTCTCTGCTTGCCCATGATGACAGCTGGGGAAGAGAGAAAATGCTGTTCAGCCCAGTAAAGAGATTCAGATGAGCAGGAGTCAGTCAAGAAAGCGCCTCACCACTGCATGAGCCAAGCCAAGCACCCAGAGGTGTGTTTTTAACGAGAAAATGTAAGTTTTGCATTTAGCACTATGCACTTAAATTGTGGAAGCTTTGCTCAAAAAATGCAAGCAGAGGGCAATGGACTAGTCACCAGTATTGCCTACAGACCCCATGAAGCTGATTACTGACTTACCATGTCTTATTCTATACTGTGTCTGTTGTTTTTGTACTGTGTCTCTTCATGAAGGTGGCCATCCTGGTAGTGGAGCAGGGCTTTGTTTCCACATGTCATGCTACCCCCTGATGACTGGAAATTTGATAATGGTGGGAAAATATTCAAGAAGCAGCAAAGGCATTCAGAAAGCACAGATCCACAGATTGTATGACGCAAAAGCAGGGAAATCCATGCACTGTAGGTCTCAGGTACAGCTTTCTCTCTTTTCACTCTCAAAGAAAGCATTGAGCAGCAGAGTAGTAACATTATCACATCTCATTTCAAATCTCTTAAGACTAGCAGTCAGACGCACACTGCATACATACAGTAATGATGTTAAGGCACAGGAATGCTTAGGAACAGAAAGTGCACTGTTATTGTTTTAGGAGGAATGCAAGACAAAGAAAACATATTTTAGGTTGCTGCTTAGACACAGGTAACATGTCTAGATGTTTCCAGTAAGATAGCAAATCTTCACTTTTTGGGTTCAGGCCCAATTTAGGGCTCAGCTGAGTAAACAGAGGCAGTCATGATCCTTGTGGTGTCTGTTCTACTAAACAGAAGCTCCAAAGAATCACATTACCCATCAGTGTAGTACATTGTGTCTTAAAGGAAAGGCTCACATGGCCAGCACTGGATGTAGCTTGGATGTATATTGCTGTTTATGTATGCCCCCCTTCCTCCTCCCTGTAATGATTCCAGACCCTTTACTGTTCACGTATACTCTCAAATATGTGTCAGGGAGCAAATAGGAAACTGTTCTTGGATGAGCCTGCAGGGGCATAAGAACCTCTACATGCTTCCTGCTGGAACTCACAAAGTGTATCTTGTCAAGAGGGAAAGCACTTGTGGGTGATGAAGAATGAGGGGGTCATGCCTTCTTCCTGCAAAGAGGCTATTTGTACAATTTCAATGTACACGTGGAGAAATGTGGATCTTTTTTGTTGTTTTAAACCACTGTTTACCAGCATGCATGCCTTATGTTTGTTGCTATGAAGCAGGGAGTTTACCTTCAAGATGCAGCTGGAATCTTTTCTTTTCAATTTCTGCTTAAGGGAAGCTGTTCTGTCATTGGGGGTAGTATAGAAAAGAAAGACATACCAGACAAAGTACAAGGTAATATATAAATGGATTACATTTAGTTATTATTATTATTATTATTATACAGGATTTATATAGCGCTAACAGTTTGCGCAGGGCTTTACAATATAAGGAAGACATTACAGTTACAATACAATACAAGATGATAAGGAGGGCCCTGCCCCTGAGGGCTTACAATCTGAAAGAGGAGGGGGAAATGATACATAAGGAGGGAGCTGTGTGGGGATGAATTATTTGAGAATGTGAAGGTTCAGTGGTTAGGTCGAGGT
>NW_017308648.1:93546-109550 GCF_000935625.1 Nanorana parkeri | reverse complement strand
TTAAGCAATTTTTATTAGTCAATTTACATTGTTGATTTTTGTTTCGTTTATTCACATATCACTTCAGTAATTTTTATTTCACATAATAAGATGTTCACTTAGAGATATTTATATATTCATAATTTTTATACCACTTATTTAATAAGTCATTGTTAGATTCTCACTTCACTCCAGGAGACCCATAGCGCTCACTATTCTAAACCCACTTCCGCATTCTTGCAGAGGAGAGGGGACCGGAGGGAGCCCGTGTACCGAGCTCCCTCTGATCCCCTGTGACACAGGCGACATGCTGATCCCGGGCTCGCGGGACAACTGCGGGGGCGGGATCAGTGGGACAACTGCGGGGGCGACCGCGGAGGCGGGGGGGACCGATCGGCACACCATACACGCGATACGCCGGCTCTACACCAAGCTAATTCACCTCTAGCAACCCCAAGGTATTCGAAAACTTAGCATTCAGATACTATTCTGTACATTGAAACGGTTTTACAATTGAAATCACTTCTGTGGTAGAAAAGGACTTGACCAAAAAGTACTGCCATCTGTGAAAAACATTTTAGTATGAATATCCTTGTGGAATTCAGCATTCAATCTTTCTCTATGAAGTAATAGTTGTAGATCCCTAGTGACTTCCTGGATTGTAGTAGAAGAAGAAGCATTCCACTGCCTCATCAGACATCTCCTTGTCGTGAGAAGACAGATATGCATCCTGTCCATCCCCTTGCAGGAAGGACGACTCCCTCACTCCGATGGCGGAGGGAAGTATCCCAAAAAAATAGAAAATAGGATCAATCGGAGGCACCCAGGAGAGAATATGTTTAATGTAGGATTGAACTTACTCCCAGAAACCGATACTGAAGGGCAGGACCATAGACAGTGTGTCAAAGTAGGACGCTGTTGAGCGCATTTCGGGCAATTAGAAACTTTCGGTTGAAGAGAAGAAGTCCCAGAAGGCACGAAGCAGGTGACATAGGCCCTATGCAGAATTTTAAACTGGGTCTCCCTCCAGATCTCGTTAGAGACCACATTCCTGATTTTGGCGTATCCATCCAGAATTTTATCAGCTATGTCCAGATCAACAAACTCCTTAGTCCATTCTTTCACATTTGAGTTAGCTAAAGGTTTGAGAAACGTGATTTGAAGTTTAGGATATATGGTTGAAATAGAATAGACCTTGGTTGAGAGCAAGACGTCTAAAAATTAGGAAGTGAAAAATGCAGATGGATCTCTGGAAACCTCTTTTCACGTTTTGGTAACTTGGAAAAAATGCAGAAAATGACTGACTGGGATGCGATACCGATCCTCCAGATCCAAGCATAAGGTTGAAAGGAAGGAGTTTTGAATAGATGTTGCCAGGTCTTAATCCCATGCAGGTGCCAAGTAGAAAAAGCAGCATAGTCAAGTCCCTGAGGAAACATAAGATTATATCATCTCATTTCCTAGCCTCCGCCAATGTCACTGTGGAGTTAAAATCAATTAAATGCAAAGGCGAGTCAACCTTAGATAACCATTGTGTCAAAGCAATCGACTCTGGAAGCAACTAAAGATTCTGTTATGGTGGTGGTTCCGACTCTCAATATTATTGTCCTGTTGGTATATGAGTTGGTGAATCAGGACAGTATGCTGGTTCATAGTACACAGTATGAGATTTTATATCTCACCTCATCTCAGCAGCCGCAGCCTGAATATTATCAATACGTGTCCAAAAATCTTTCTTTAACTCACAACTCTCCTGTTTATACTTGTTCTCTAGACTTTATCTGTAAAGCTCCATATCGTGTTTAGTAGGCAGGACCCTCACACAAGCTTCTAAATCCCAGCCTTCTCTAGAGCTGCATGATGCTTGAGAGAGATTATCAGATCCCTATGGAGATGGGAATTGCTGTGTGTGTCCCACCTGAGAGAGCAGGGAGTCTGTCAGCCCTGGAGGAGACTAAGGGGCCGGCGCCATCCTGGCCTCGTGGATGGAGTCCTGGGTTCCAAAGGCGGCAGGGCTACAGGCAAAGAAGCACTCCAGATCCAACAGCCTACCGTTAACGTCCGTCGGCTGCCAGTCCCTGCCTCTCTGCTTGCCCATGATGACAGCTGGGGAAGAGAGAAAATGCTGTTCAGCCCAGTAAAGAGATTCAGATGAGCAGGAGTCAGTCAAGAAAGCGCCTCACCACTGCATGAGCCAAGCCAAGCACCCAGAGGTGTGTTTTTAACGAGAAAATGTAAGTTTTGCATTTAGCACTATGCACTTAAATTGTGGAAGCTTTGCTCAAAAAATGCAAGCAGAGGGCAATGGACTAGTCACCAGTATTGCCTACAGACCCCATGAAGCTGATTACTGACTTACCATGTCTTATTCTATACTGTGTCTGTTGTTTTTGTACTGTGTCTCTTCATGAAGGTGGCCATCCTGGTAGTGGAGCAGGGCTTTGTTTCCACATGTCATGCTACCCCCTGATGACTGGAAATTTGATAATGGTGGGAAAATATTCAAGAAGCAGCAAAGGCATTCAGAAAGCACAGATCCACAGATTGTATGACGCAAAAGCAGGGAAATCCATGCACTGTAGGTCTCAGGTACAGCTTTCTCTCTTTTCACTCTCAAAGAAAGCATTGAGCAGCAGAGTAGTAACATTATCACATCTCATTTCAAATCTCTTAAGACTAGCAGTCAGACGCACACTGCATACATACAGTAATGATGTTAAGGCACAGGAATGCTTAGGAACAGAAAGTGCACTGTTATTGTTTTAGGAGGAATGCAAGACAAAGAAAACATATTTTAGGTTGCTGCTTAGACACAGGTAACATGTCTAGATGTTTCCAGTAAGATAGCAAATCTTCACTTTTTGGGTTCAGGCCCAATTTAGGGCTCAGCTGAGTAAACAGAGGCAGTCATGATCCTTGTGGTGTCTGTTCTACTAAACAGAAGCTCCAAAGAATCACATTACCCATCAGTGTAGTACATTGTGTCTTAAAGGAAAGGCTCACATGGCCAGCACTGGATGTAGCTTGGATGTATATTGCTGTTTATGTATGCCCCCCTTCCTCCTCCCTGTAATGATTCCAGACCCTTTACTGTTCACGTATACTCTCAAATATGTGTCAGGGAGCAAATAGGAAACTGTTCTTGGATGAGCCTGCAGGGGCATAAGAACCTCTACATGCTTCCTGCTGGAACTCACAAAGTGTATCTTGTCAAGAGGGAAAGCACTTGTGGGTGATGAAGAATGAGGGGGTCATGCCTTCTTCCTGCAAAGAGGCTATTTGTACAATTTCAATGTACACGTGGAGAAATGTGGATCTTTTTTGTTGTTTTAAACCACTGTTTACCAGCATGCATGCCTTATGTTTGTTGCTATGAAGCAGGGAGTTTACCTTCAAGATGCAGCTGGAATCTTTTCTTTTCAATTTCTGCTTAAGGGAAGCTGTTCTGTCATTGGGGGTAGTATAGAAAAGAAAGACATACCAGACAAAGTACAAGGTAATATATAAATGGATTACATTTAGTTATTATTATTATTATTATTATACAGGATTTATATAGCGCTAACAGTTTGCGCAGGGCTTTACAATATAAGGAAGACATTACAGTTACAATACAATACAAGATGATAAGGAGGGCCCTGCCCCTGAGGGCTTACAATCTGAAAGAGGAGGGGGAAATGATACATAAGGAGGGAGCTGTGTGGGGATGAATTATTTGAGAATGTGAAGGTTCAGTGGTTAGGTCGAGGTAGTTAGCTAAAGCAATGTGTATCATAAACAAATACCATGTTGCTGGTCCTCCTGCAATCTCAGTACAGCCACCTCCTGTCCTTGCCTATATGGATGCATCCAGCATCTGTTGAGGGATATACTGTATATATTCTGTGTTACAGTTTAAAAGGAATTAAGATACAAGTGCCGTTCAGTTATAATAAGTGTAGGGCTGCAACCAACTAATCGATTAATCAATAATAATCTATAATGAGAATTAGGGATGTCCCGATACCGATGCTAGCATCGGAATCGGGCCCGACACAGGGCATTTTGACAAGTACTTGTACTTGTCAAAATGCCCCGATGCCTAGCGACGAAGCTTGCACTATGTTTTTTTTTCCTTACTTACCTCGCTGAGCGTCACGTCACTGCTGCTCCGGTGGGCGGAGCTCCAGGTGGGGGTCCTAATTTAGGTGGCCGGAGACTGCCAGATGACCCCACTTGGAGCGCCGCCCACCGGAGCAGCAGTGACGCGACGCTCGGTGAGGTAAGTAATAAAAAAAAACAAAAAACCCAGCAGCAGCGAGTCAGCGCTGGTCCAGCGGGAGGAGCTACAGCACAGATAGCAAGGATAACTTGCCACAAACTTGTGTCGGTTAAATTGTAATTTTGTTAACTTGCTGCGCACATTCCTGGCAAGTTGTAGACTTGCAGAACACTCACAGCACAAGTTCTAGTTGACACTTTTTGAATTTGTAGCAAATTTGCTTGGCAAGTCTACAGCAAGAGTCCTGCAGGTCTTAGCAAGAGCTCTGCAAGCTTGCTGGTCTGGAGACTTGCAATGCAGACTTGCTGTAATTGTGCAACAAAACTGTGAAGCTTGGCAAGTCTGCAATAGTTTAGCAAGTCATTTTCAAACTTGCAGCACAATTTCTTGCTATCTGAGAGGTGGGATTTTAATTTAGCTGTCCGGCACCTCTGAGCCACTGCACTGGACCAGCGCTGACTCGTCAATGCTCCCTCCGGCCCAGTGAGTGAGGGCAAGGAGAGGGGGGGGGGAATTGGGGGAGATTAAGAAAAAGTATCGGTAATTGGTATCGGCAAGTGCATAAGGGGAAGTACTTGTACTTGGGCCTGAAAAAGTGGCATCGGGACATCCCTAATGAGAATAGTTGTCAAAAGCCAGCCTGCTATTGGCTATTGCAATTTCAAATGGCCAACAGCAGGCTGGCTATTGCACCCGCCCACTACCTGCTGTATTTACATTCAGCTGCCGTCTGCGGAATCTTGCCACTGGCAGCTGTCATTCACTTGGTGAAACTATTCAAGTACCATCTGCTAATGTAGCCCCCATCACCTTTTGTGAGGTGGCTACTAGAAATTTAGTGATTGCCAGAGCTGTAGTCAGTCTGGCTGAATTATAGTTGGCATTTATCTGGTTAATTCCAGGTGTTCTGGCAATTCTCTGTGTTCTGGCAGAGTGTGACTCTGTTGCAGTGTGGGACAGCCAATGAGGGGCACTGTGAGTGTGTGTGCAGTTCACCAGCCAATTACTGGGACTCTTACAGCCAGTTTTGCATGCTGGGACAGGGCATATATACTCCCGTATACTGATGTCCAGCCTGCCCCCAGACTAGGCCTGGGGGGTGGGAACCCTTGAGGGTGGGAAGTCTAGGCCTCAAGACTGGAGGAGGCCTCTGTGATGGTTGGAAGAGGCTAACCAGGGAAAGTGATGGCTACTGGAGGTGTCTGGAGTAGAGGGGACCTCAGCAGCAAGTCTGGTGTCTCTCCTTATTTATTTAATTTTTTATCCAAATAATCGAAAAAATTATTGGCCAACTAATCGATTATGAAACTAATCATTAGTTGCAGCCCTAAATAAGTGGCTTCATATGTACATGCCATGTACAGAGTATTTATTCATTTCAGTACAGCGTTGCATGACGCAATAAATGTCAGTCAAAGTACCGCAGCGCTGAATACTGAAAAATGGCCTGGATGGGAAGGGGGTTTAACACCGCGGATGTCAACTGGTTAATGCTTGTCTAGTAAAGTCGTCTTCATTCTATTCTACATATACATTATTTTAGCATTGCAGCAATGGAGTTCACAACTACTTGCAAGAAAAATAGCACCAGGAACATACCTCTGGGTATATTGTTACTGCTAAGCAGTTTACAAAAACAATTTTATGTTTTTTAGTTTTGCTTGTTTTGATCTATTAATCTAGCTGAGGTACAATAAAGCTTATTTTTTTCAGTCAGAGAAATGTCTTGGTTCATTCAGCACCCCAGAGTTGGCATGTGGACCAAATTGAATTATTCAACAAGAAGATCTATTAGCGGACTGAAAACATTAGACGTGAAATGTGATAAATGTGATTAGATTACAGTACACACATTGCGATATCATCGGAAAATGGATTCTCTTTTGGAGGAAGAGAACAACGTGGGACAGTTAATTGAGAGTGAAGTAAAATAGGTATAATTGGATGAAGCGCTTATTAACGTCGACTTTGAAGAAGTGCCTCATGGTTGCACTGTAACAAGATCTGGCCCGGTGACCCATCTTGAGCCCATACTGATAAACCGCATCCATGTATCAGATTGCTGAAATAGAAGGACTGCAAGCTCCCAGAGGCATCCTCACAAAGAGCTCTTATCTTCTTTAGTTTTTTCTTGAATTTAAAAAGACTTGCAAAAGCATTCACTAAAAGCGAGTATCCTTTTGTTTTGGTGCTATTATGAACAAATTGAAAGTGGTTATTTTCTTTTTTTGGAATAGTAAAATGAAGATTTAAAGGTCAACTCTAGTTAGGACAAAATTTGCTCTTTAACTTACAGTTGCATGCTAAAGTTTTAGCATCCCTGACCATACTATTTTAATTTATATAAGTGAAAAGTAGTAAACAACTCATGCAGGAAACACAAACAACATACATTTTATTTCACAATCTTTAAAACATAGGAAGAAAGAAAATTTTAGTTGTGCCATGTGCAAAAATTTGGACAACTAACTAAATTAGTATTATGTAACACATCCTCTGGCACAGATCACAGCATGTAAATGCCTTTTGTATCCATCCAAGAGTCTTTCAATCCTTATGTAGGGATTTTTGCTCACTCTTTCTTACAGATCACCTGTAATAGGCTTAGTGAACCCCAATATCTGGTGTGCTCTGATCACCAGTGTTTACTCCCACCTCTTAGCTGTCCTGTGTAGAGGGGCACCTCCTACTTACTTTCAGCTGTTTTGCAGTCATTTACACCCTGAGGGCTCATGCTGCTCACCACCCTACACCCATCTAACTGCTTTGTATTGCGGTTCTGTGCTACATTCTGCTCTTGTGTGGCTGTTTCTTTCCCCTTTGGTGCCATGCTATGCTTTACTAAAAATAAACAGACTCTAGACAGAGTGACTGTACATCAAAAAGTAGACAGAGAACCACCCCCATGTACAGAACACAGCACATGGATGGTATACACACACACACACACTTTAAATCTAATAAAATAATAAAGACTATTTAGAGTGAAAATATGTTGCATCTTCAGTAATAAATTTGTGTCTCACAGCTTTGCAAACTGCCCAGAAAAATAGATGTACAGGACTGTAAACCTGTTGCAGAGACTTCGCTGAAGGAAAGGCAGACTGATCTGGGATTAATTATGTTAATAATTTGCTTAATATATGATTCTGAACAGCTGGCTCCAACTTTTGTAGCTCGCCTTCTTGACTTTCTTGTCAAGCACGAGTTCGCATGGGACAGAGCAGTCTCCAAAAGCTGTCCATCTATCAGTTTGGAGAATGGCGGAGAAAACAGGGGAGTGACTTGCCTTACTGTACTGTATGTTTGTGGAGACACATACAGCTTACTAGCACACACAAGGGTGGCGCCATAGAACTCTGCAAGGAAAATGAGCCACCCTAAAACAGGAGATCTGGCCCATTGCCAAGGGGAACAGCTGATTCTGCAAGAAAAAAAAAACTTTTAAAAATCAAGGAGCCGCATCCATTGTAAGTGATTTGATCAGAATTATACATTTTTCAAATTTAATATCACTTAAATTTGAGCTATGTTTGATATATTTTTGTTGTATTTCCTGATTTTATGACATGCTTGAAGGCACAGATGAAGAAATGAAGGGTATACATGGAATACAAAGTGTACAAATGGGTCAGAGGGTCAAAGCGCATTTGTGAGGTCAGGTACTGATGTTGGGCGAGACCAATTGCTATTATTTTCCCTTGATGGAAGCAGGGGCTGGGAGTGACTGCTGAGTACCTGCACAAATACTGTATGTGTGGTTGTCCAATGCAAAAGTGCATGATGGTACTATCCTCTTTCACTTGTTGGATGGATAAAACATACACATCTGAACAGGCACAGTGAGACCATATAGCAGCCTTTTCACCCTGTGGACAGGGTAGTCTTAGATGGACATGTCATTTTTAAATGGATTTTAAGTTCCATAAAAACAAACAAAAGCCAAATCTAGCTAGCATTTTTAGATCTGTTTGAACAACAGTCTTTAAAAAAAAAAAAAGGTTTAAATCATATGAATAAAAGCTGACCATTTTAAGCACCCGTCATTGTAAAATGGTTTGTCTGCCACATTTGCTGTACAGCTTGGAAGTGAAAAATAATGGATCTATGGGCAGGATCAACATGTAAAAAAACTATGTAATAGGAAGAACTAAAAGAAACAAACTGCTGTGTGACAGTGGATCATATGTGTTTTATTCATTTTGCCCATAGTTCCATTTGAACTACTTACATGTAACATGGGTGTGTGGGGTCCCCCTCCCAAACCGTATGAATGTTGGGGGGGGAGGGGCCATGATGTACAATAAATACATACATAAAAATGTATGGGGTTCCTCTCAAAAGTCACACCAGACCCTTTAGGTCTGGTAGAAATTTTAAGGGGTAACCCCAACGCCCAAAAATCTAAAAAAAAGTGCCCCCCCCCCCAAATTCATTAACAGACCCTTAATCAGGGCACAGGCCTGGCAGGGCAATAAAGGGGGGTGAGCGCCTTCCTTCCCTGCTCCATAAAAATAAAATCCCGCCGCTCACCGGACACGACCACTCCCGACAAATTGCCCCCGCAAAATGAGAGATTTGACAGGTCCCACTGGCTCTAGCCATTTGTTTTCATGTCATGACAGTAAGAGTTTTGATTTTGAGCATATGCATTCGGCTTGGCCTTGTGCTTCGGCTGCCTTTGGCTGCTGTACGGGCTATTGTGAATAGCCCACCATACAGCAGCCCTTCAGTTCGGCTGAACCGAAGGATTCCTGCAGCCGAAGCGAGCCGAAGGATTAGCTGAATGTTCAACTTAATCCTTTGGCTCCTTAGTGAATAACCCCCTATATGATGGTTTGGTGTATTTATTTGCATAAATGTAAATTTTTGGGTGATTAAGTAACATGGGGGAGTAGATTCTCATAAGTTCCTCCTACTGCAGACCCCTACATTCCTTTGGGGATGTAGCCCTTATTCCCATCAACATGGGGACATAGTGCCTTGCCAGGGGAGAAGGGCACCAGGCAAGGTACAATCCCCATGTTGAGGGCATTAAAAACATTTTTTACAAAAAAAGGGAATTAACATGGTATTTATATGTAATCTATATATTTGTATAAATAATGGTCCGCTACACATATAAAAAAACATATACAATGAATATAATTAACAGTAGGGATTCAATATTTCCACTGAAAATGTACAAACTGACAACATGTTGAGTATACTATATAATATTTTACAAATATTTCAAATTCTAAAGATAACAAAAATCATCGTCTTTATTAATTATAACTAGAACTGGGGTATTTTCATTGTAAATGTTCTCTGTCAATTTGGCATAACTGTAGCTAAAAAGCTAATCTCTAGAGTCTTTGCCAAATTGTGTTGCCAAATGATCTGGCAAAATGAAATCAACTGGCAAGTTAACAGTCCAAATTGATACCACTAATGTCATTTTTTAATGTTGTTGGAAAAATATATTTATGCATTTCTTTTTATTTTACAAAGTTTTGATGGACTGTTGTACAAAATTAATTTAAAAAAAAAACAACAACATATGGTGCACAGCGGGAGCATCTTTGTCTAAAACAACAACTTGGATAGTTATAAATATTGCCCTATAAACTGGCAAATAGAGATGCATACAAGAAAGATATGCCAAACTGAAATAAAAATGAATCTTAATTAGGTCTTTACTTTTATAACATCAATAAATAGTTTGTGTATCTTTATTTTGTTTTAAAATATATGTATGGAAAACCCCTGTCATTAATAACTTACAGGGTAACTCCACCCAGGAGTGCATGGTCATTAGCACGTTGAATCACATAACACAATATTGAATACTTACTGTTCCGTAATTTTTCTTTCCTGGTACCTCCACATGGCAGCATACCCCTGGTTGGTTCTCTGCCCCCAACCAACCGCTAGTACCGTAACTAATAAATTATTCGCACCCTTTTACTCCTGCCTTACTGTAACTAGAGCAAGACTACAGGTGGGAAAAAATATGTATGCTGCCATGTGTAGGTACCAAGAAAGGAAAATTACAGAAAGGTAAGTATTAAATTTTCTGTTTTCCTGGTACCTACAGTGCAGCATACACCTGGTTATTAACTAGACAACAAAGGGAGGGAGTGCTGAAGTCTTTTATTTACACATTGAAGAGTGCAATGCTCTTGCTCCAAATTCCTTGGAACTCCAAGCGGCTAGGTCCATGCTATAATGGTGTAAAAATGTAGAGAAAGAGGACCATGTTGCCACTCTGCAGATAGTGTCTGGTGAAACTCTCATGAAGGAAGCCCATGACGCTGTCAAGGCTCTGGTGGAATGAACTGTCACCGTCTGCAGTGGATCTTTACCGACAGCCCTGTATGCCCATCGGGTCATTGATGTAATCCAATTAGCAATGGATCTGGAGAAAGCCGACTGTCCTTTTCTAATTTCCTTTGGGATCACAAAGAGTCTGTTCATTCTCCTGATATCCTTAGTTGCTGCCAGATAGTGATTAATGGCCCATGAGACATCTAGGTCGTAAAGAATGGCCGGCTCATCCTCACTGTCAAATGCTGGTAACACCCATTCCTGATTACATTGGAAGGCTGTCGGCACTTTAGGAACAAACTCGTAGATCGGTCTTAAAATCACTCTATCTGGAAAAAAGGACAAATAAGTATTTTCCGCACCTAGTGCATGCAGTTTGGATACTCTCGTAGCTGAGGTAATTGCTATCAATTACCTCAGTTGGAGCAAATGGGGCTTCAGACAAGTTGGAGCAAGTGGGGCTTTCAACAAGTTATTCAGAACTAAAGTTAGATCCCACTCTGGGTATAGATTTTTCTTTCCCCTTAATATTCCCTTTAAGAAACTTGGACTTTAAGCATATTCAGTCCCAGTCCTAAATTGTAACCAGCTAGCAAGAAGTCTAGAATATTATTGATGTTGCCTGCTGAGCCTGAACATGTCTGACTGTTGCAAAATCCCCCAAATGTTCCCAGATTTTGTAATAAATGGTATTGGTACTACGTTTACCAATACCAATATTCCTCAATAGCTGACAATATTCTGCATTGATTGTGTGTACTGATGGGCTTTTTATTCCTCTATAGCTGATGGAGTTAATAATACCATCAGTGATAGAGGACTCCAAATCCCAGCAATACATTATACAGCAATGCAGAATAATACCACCAGCTATAGAGGACTACAAATCCGTTCAGTACATACAGCAATGCATAATTATAGTATTATTAGGGCATTGGGGGCCCTGACACTTGATGGAGTCACCAGAGGCCACATTAGGAAGCCATGTTAAAAATTGTTTATTTATTTATTATTGACACTTGCTGGAGGTTATTGGTGGTGGTTATTGGCCTAAAATATGCAATTTATACATTTCATTTTTAATTATTGTTCGCATTTGTTTCATTATAGGTGTGAGTGGGGGCCTCACGTTTGAGTTTTGCCTTACAAAGCCTAGAGCTACCTCTGCCATGATAGCACCAAAGTTCACATGTCAGATTAATTCTCCCCAGCTATCATTGTAACCATAAACAAGAGAGACGGGGAAGGCAGCACATACTTCAGACCACCATGTTTTCCAATTAAGTTTTTTTTTTTTAAATAATAAATGTTTATTAAGGGTTTTAAGACAATTAACATGAAAGGCATGGAAACATGGAGATCAATGCAGTACAGAATCATGTAAGTACACTCCATCGTGAGACACAGGCCTATGCATGCACATGGGTATACTTAGCTCAATATCACGGGAATACACAGATCGACTCATGCAGTGCATGGTAGGCGTCATATTTCAATAACAGCTGTGTGTGTCTCATTCAGGAGACTGTTAAGGCTGAGTGGTAGTATCGCATTTTCTCCCCTCTATCCAGACAACATTAAAGAAGGAGGACAAGGAAAGACGTACATATAAAACACAGGGTCCACAGGACAGAACATTTTTTTTTGGGGGGGGGGGATATTAGATGTAATGCACTGGTCAATAGTCCATCAGTGGGCCACTGGTCAAACTACAGGGCTCTAAATGCCGCTGAATCCATATATAAAATCCAAGGGGTCCACAAGGTTGCACATTGAGGTTGACGTTCATGTAAAGAGGCCGTCAGCTCTTCAAAGCGCATGATCAAACCCACTTCGGCAATCCACTCCTGCAAGGTCGGGGCAACCACCGTGTTCCAGTGGCGTGGTATCACGTTTCTGGGCCGCAGCCAAGAAAAAGCGGAGTAGATCCCTCTTAATGGAGGCTATTGAGCCAGGTAGAATAGAGAGGAGAGCAATCTTGGGTGAGGCTGCTATGTCCTTCCCCATGACCTGGTTATGGACGTGAAAGACCTTATTCCAGAATGGCATCAGGAGCGAGCAGTCCCACCAAATATGCAGGAGGGTCCCCTCCGAGGCCAGGCATCGCCAGCATAGTGAGGGCCTATCAGGAAATATTCGATGTAAGAGAGTTGGGCTACGGTACCACCGGGTTAAAATTTTATATCCTTTTTCTTGAGCCGAGCAGGCCATCGAGAGCTTATGAGTTATAACGCAGGCGGTTCGAATCTCCTCATCCATAAGGGTGACCCCCAAGTCCCTCTCCCAACTGGATATGAACGGTAAACGTCCCTGGAAGCGCATCGGAAGCAGCTGACAGTAGAGGAGAGAGATAACATGTGTAGGCGGGTCATCCAGACAGCATAGGGACTCGAACCAGGAAAGAGGTCGATGTAGGGTGGCCCGGTCCCCCAGCGCAGTATAGTATGCGCAGAGTTGGAAATATAATAGCCAGGCTCCGGGCGTGTGGGGACGGTCCGCCAGTAGGGTAACCAGAGATTTCAGGGCCGATCCTGTGAGGGCCTTGGTCAAGGGCGAAGGCTGTGTGGCTGACCAAGAGAGGAAGCTAGAGGAGATGCAGCCCGGTGGGAACGCTGGATTGCCCATTATGGGAGTCATAGGGCCCACATAAGAGGGCAGAACAGGCGTTTTGAGAAGAAGATCCCATGATTTTAAGAGTGGAGGAAGAGCGAAAGGGAGAGTCGATGAATGGGGGCGGAGAAAGGGAGCACCGGTGAGACGAGTGACTCCAGGGAGACCCAGAGTTTGTGTGCTCTGTGGTGCTTCCGGTCAAGAATCTGGGCAAGGAGCGCCGCGTAGTAATATGTCTTCAGGTCGGGAAGGGCCAGACCCCCTGATGCCTTGGGTCGGGCCATGACGTGATAGGCCAGACGCGGGCGCTTACCAGCCCAGATGAAGCGGAGCAACGCAGAGCGCATTTGCCGGAAGAAAAAAGCGGGCAGGACAAGGGGGAGAGTTTGGAAAAGGTACAAAAAGCGAGGTAAAATATCCATTTTAAAGAGGGCAATTCTTCCCAGCCAGGAGTGACGCAATGAGGTCCACGTTTGCAGGCGTGTGATAGTAGACTGGAGAAGTGGAGCAAAATTCAGGCGATATAGGACTGCTTGGTTCGGGGATAGGAATACACCTAGGTATTTGATGGCTGTATTTTGCCATTTGAAGCGAAAGGTGTCTCGGAGATAGGTAACCTCAGACGAGGGGAGAGAGACATTAAGGGCCTCCATTTTATGCAGGCTCACCTTAAAATTACTGACAAATCCGAACCTACGAAATGCCCCCAATAAAGAAGGCAGTCCGATGCGAGGGTTGGATAAGTAAAGCAGGACATCATCCGCGTACAGTCCTAGTTTGTAATGATGATCTCGGATTCGTATCCCTTTTATAGAATGATTCTGACGCATGGCTGCCGCAAGGTGTTCCATCGCCAGAATATATAAGAACGGGGACAGTGGGCATCCCTGTCTAGTACCATTCCGGATGAGGAAGGGAGAGGATAGGGAACCATTAACACGCACCCGGGCCGTGGGGCAATTGTATAGGGCCATAATTTTGTCCACGAACAGTTTGGGCAGTCCGATTTGCATGAGAGTGAGGGCAAGAAAGTTCCAATTGAGGCGGTCTTACGCCTTCTCTGCGTCCACCGAGAGGAGACACAGTGGAAGGCCTGAGGCTTTGGCATATCGCATGAGAGTCAGTGACTTGATAGTATTGTCCCTGGCCTCGCGGAATGGGACGAACCCCACCTGATCCAAATGGATCAAGGAGGGAATGTATTGGCTGAGGCGAGTTGCAAGGAGTTTCGCATATAATTTGAGATCCACATTGATGAGGGAGATCGGACAATAATTGGAGCAAAGAGTAGGGCGAAATTAAGATCTCCGCCAAGTACTATAAACCCCTCCGCAAACGTCTCCAATCGGCGGAGAACAGATAGAAAAGCAGCCAACGGAGATTGGTTGGGCAGATATACATTGGCGAACGTGTAGGTCTTCTGGAAAAGGGTCCCCTTCAGAAAGAGATACCTTCCATTCGGGTCCCGATCAACCTGCAGGAGTTGGAAAGGCACCGTGGAGTGAAAGCAGATGGCTACTCCCTTGGATTTAGAGATTGGGTTGTTGCTAGTATATACTAGAGGGTAATAGCAGGAAGACAGCTGCGGGGCCCCTGGGTCTTTGAAGTGAGTCTCCTGTAGGAAGAGGACCTGTGCACGCCTCTTATGCATCGAGTAAGCCAGTTGTGAGCGTTTGCATGGCTCGTTCAATCCCTGAACATTCAGGGAGACAAAGGTCATTGACAACATTGTTCAGTTGGCCAAGCTACAGTCGACCACCATTTGCGGTCCGGGGAAGCACCAGGCAGGAGGGGGGAGGGGGACAAAAGACAAAAAGACAAGAGACAACAGAAGTGAAGGAAAAAGATCCACAAACTGGGGAGGAAAGGAGAAAACATAGAACGCATAAACAAACCTAAGGGGAAGACCCAAGTCTTCCGGTGGGCGCAACAGGGTACAACAACCCAGTCGGCCATCCTATGGGGGGTGTGGAGAAACCAAGGGCAACAGGGTCACTCCAATGTCAGAACCGGGCATCAGCATAAACAAAACCAAATGACGACCATTCAAACTAAAGTGCCAAATACAACAGGGCAATAGAATGGGCATTCAATAAACAGTGCTCAATATGTAACATACAGGCCAAGTGAGGCATGTCTCAGCTCAACCATCACCTGGGTGGATCTCTTAGCAATCAATGGATGGGGGGAGACAGGAGGAAAGGAGGGAGGTGCGGGCGAGGGTCTGGGGAGATGGGGAAAAGGGTGGGGGGAAGCAGGGAATGGGAGCGGGTCCTAGTAGCTATTCCATGTGCACCGTATAGACAGCATACCAAATGTTACACAGTAAAGGTAGTACAGGCGTCCCGCTACGATTGCGGTCGAAGAGGCCACAACCAGGGAGTGCCCGAACGGGGAGTGTCCACCCAGTGGGCACTACCCCCTGACTGAGAGTATGTCCATTGCAACCACCCGGCACGGGCAGGCAGAATATGAGTGGCCAAGCACCCGCAGTGTACACAGCACCCGTCAGGCAATCCCCAGAGGTGCCAGCAGCAAATACTCCAACAATAGTACATAAGGGGGGGGGAGGACGGATGGGGACATGGAAGTAAGGAAGGAAGGACATGCGGAGGTCTAGGGCGAGGGAGACAAGGGGAAGGAATGGAGAAAGGGGAAGGGGGGGAGGGGAAGTGGGACTGGGGGAGGCCCGGGATCTCAGGACACAATGAAGGCACGTTACAGACGCCATGGGCCCGAAGCCCTAGACCAGATCTAAGAGGATATGTAGGGCAGACCTGCTCGGTTCAACCCTGGGCCCCACGTGTCAACTCCAGGATTTGCCAGGACGGGAGGGGGGGGGGGG
>NW_017308648.1:88687-91346 GCF_000935625.1 Nanorana parkeri | reverse complement strand
GGTTCGAATCTCCTCATCCGTAAGGGTGACCCCCAAGTCCCTCTCCCAACTGGATATGAACGGCAGACGTCCCTGGAAACGCATCGGGAGCAGCTGACAGTAGAGGAGAGAGATAACATGTGTAGGCGGGTCCTCCAGACAACATAGGGACTCGAACCAGGAAAGAGGGCGATGTAGTGTGGCCCGGTCCCCCAGCGCAGCATAGTACGCGCGGAGTTGGAAATATAATAGCCAGGCTCCGGGCGTGTGGGGACGGTCCGCCAACAGGGTAACCAGGGACTTCAGGGCCGATCCTGTGAGGGCCTCGGTCAAGGGCGAAGGCTCTGTGGCTGACCAAGAGAGGAAGCTAGAGGAGATGCAGCCCGGTGGAAACGCTGGATTGCCCATTATGGGAGTCATAGGGCCCACATAAGAGGACAGAACAGGCGTTTTGAGAAGAAGATCCCATGCTTTTAGGAGCGGAGGAAGGGCGAAAGGGAGAGTCGATGAATGGGGGCGGTGAGACGGGGCAATCCAGGGCGCGGAGAAAGGGAGCACCGGTGAGACGAGTGACTCTAGGGAGACCCAGAGTTTGTGCGCTCTGTGGTGCTTCCGGTCAAGAATCTGGGCAAGGAGCGCCGCGTAGTAATATGTCTTCAGGTCGGGAAGGGCCAGACCCCCTGATGCCTTGGGTCGGACCATGACGTGATAGGCCAGACGCGGGCGCTTACCAGCCCAGATGAAGCGGAGCAACGCAGAGCGCATTTGCCTGAAGAAAAAAGCGGGCAGGACAAGGGGGAGAGTTTGGAAAAGGTACAAAAAGCGAGGTAAAATATCCATTTTAAAGAGGGCAATTCTTCCCAGCCAGGAGTGACGCAATGAGGTCCACGTTTGCAGGCGTGTGATAGTAGACTGGAGAAGTGGAGCAAAATTCAGGCGATATAGGACTGCTTGGTTCGGGGATAGGAATACACCTAGGTATTTGATGGCTGTATTTTGCCATTTGAAGCGAAAGGTGTCTCGGAGATAGGTAACCTCAGACGAGGGGAGAGAGACATTAAGGGCCTCCATTTTATGCAGGCTCACCTTAAAATTACTGACAAATCCGAACCTACGAAATGCCCCCAATAAAGAAGGCAGTCCGATGCGAGGGTTGGATAAGTAAAGCAGGACATCATCCGCGTACAGTCCTAGTTTGTAATGATGATCTCGGATTCGTATCCCTTGTATAGAATGATTCTGACGCATGGCTTCCGCAAGGTGTTCCATCGCCAGAATATATAAGAACGGGGACAGTGGGCATCCCTGTCTAGTACCATTCCGGATGAGGAAGGGAGAGGATAGGGAACCATTAACACGCACCCGGGCCGTGGGGCAATTGTATAGGGCCATAATTTTGTCCACGAACAGTTTGGGCAGTCCGATTTGCATGAGAGTGAGGGCAAGAAAGTTCCAATTGAGGCGGTCTTACGCCTTCTCTGCGTCCACCGAGAGGAGACACAGTGGAAGGCCTGAGGCTTTGGCATATCGCATGAGAGTCAGTGACTTGATAGTATTGTCCCTGGCCTCGCGGAATGGGACGAACCCCACCTGATCCAAATGGATCAAGGAGGGAATGTATTGGCTGAGGCGAGTTGCAAGGAGTTTCGCATATAATTTGAGATCCACATTGATGAGGGAGATCGGACAATAATTGGAGCAAAGAGTAGGGCGAAATTAAGATCTCCGCCAAGTACTATAAACCCCTCCGCAAACGTCTCCAATCGGCGGAGAACAGATAGAAAAGCAGCCAACGGAGATTGGTTGGGCAGATATACATTGGCGAACGTGTAGGTCTTCTGGAAAAGGGTCCCCTTCAGAAAGAGATACCTTCCATTCGGGTCCCGATCAACCTGCAGGAGTTGGAAAGGCACCGTGGAGTGAAAGCAGATGGCTACTCCCTTGGATTTAGAGATTGGGTTGTTGCTAGTATATACTAGAGGGTAATAGCAGGAAGACAGCTGCGGGGCCCCTGGGTCTTTGAAGTGAGTCTCCTGTAGGAAGAGGACCTGTGCACGCCTCTTATGCATCGAGTAAGCCAGTTGTGAGCGTTTGCATGGCTCGTTCAATCCCTGAACATTCAGGGAGACAAAGGTCATTGACAACATTGTTCAGTTGGCCAAGCTACAGTCGACCACCATTTGCGGTCCGGGGAAGCACCAGGCAGGAGGGGGGAGGGGGACAAAAGACAAAAAGACAAGAGACAACAGAAGTGAAGGAAAAAGATCCACAAACTGGGGAGGAAAGGAGAAAACATAGAACGCATAAACAAACCTAAGGGGAAGACCCAAGTCTTCCGGTGGGCGCAACAGGGTACAACAACCCAGTCGGCCATCCTATGGGGGGTGTGGAGAAACCAAGGGCAACAGGGTCACTCCAATGTCAGAACCGGGCATCAGCATAAACAAAACCAAATGACGACCATTCAAACTAAAGTGCCAAATACAACAGGGCAATAGAATGGGCATTCAATAAACAGTGCTCAATATGTAACATACAGGCCAAGTGAGGCATGTCTCAGCTCAACCATCACCTGGGTGGATCTCTTAGCAATCAATGGATGGGGGGAGACAGGAGGAAAGGAGGGAGGTGCGGGCGAGGGTCTGGGGAGATGGGGAAAAGGGTGGGGGGAAGGGGGTTC
>NW_017308648.1:81394-87863 GCF_000935625.1 Nanorana parkeri | reverse complement strand
CATAAACAAACCTAAGGGGAAGACCCAAGTCTTCCGGTGGGCGCAACAGGGTACAACAACCCAGTCGGCCATCCTATGGGGGGTGTGGAGAAACCAAGGGCAACAGGGTCACTCCAATGTCAGAACCGGGCATCAGCATAAACAAAACCAAATGACGACCATTCAAACTAAAGTGCCAAATACAACAGGGCAATAGAATGGGCATTCAATAAACAGTGCTCAATATGTAACATACAGGCCAAGTGAGGCATGTCTCAGCTCAACCATCACCTGGGTGGATCTCTTAGCAATCAATGGATGGGGGGATAGGCCCGGGATCTCAGGACACAATGAAGGCACGTTACAGACGCCATGGGCCCGAAGCCCTAGACCAGATCTAAGAGGATATGTAGGGCAGACCTGCTCGGTTCAACCCTGGGCCACATGTGTCAGTGCCAGGATTTGCCAGGACGGGAGGGGGGGGGTACCCCCAGGAGGGCATGTACCTACACTCGGGTACAGATAGAGGCTACCAGGGGACCATCCCTCTCAGGCACGATAGGAAGGTGTATTGGGCCCCGTTCCCAGCCGGCAAATCCCAGGGGAGCAAAGGAACAGCACATAATGCAATACATTCAACAGGCATCAATAAGGCAGCATATCACCCAAGTGGAATCTTCCTTCATGGGTCAGAGACGGAGGTAGAGGTACAGTCCCATAGTTCAGGGGGGGGGGGTCCCAGGACTTCTAGTAGAGTGCTATGTCCTCTGGTGCGTAGGCGATCAAAGATGAGTATATCCAGGGGATCACCCCCAAAGGGGCTCTCCGTGTGCCCAAGGACTCTCGGGGTCGAGTTAACAGAGGGATCCCAGTAACAAGGGCAGGTCCCAGGGTTCAGCAAACAACTACAAGCTGCCAGGGCATCCACCAAGATAAAAGAGAACTGCGATCCATGGGGCATCAAGGTACTGGGGGAGTCTTCCACCCAAAATATTACCAGAGGCAAAACAAAAGCAAAAAATATGGGAAAGAAAACAACAAAAAGAAAGCCAGGTAAAGAGATAACTAAATCCTCACGCAGGGTTGAAGCAGTGACATCCATCCGTCCTCATTATGGTAGAGAGCTGCGAGTGGCACAATCTTTCCGTGACTTCTTAGAATGGGAAACTTCAGTCCATTGGGGTAGTGAGGGCACCTCAGGGAGCACGGGAGCCGGAGGGTCCGGCCATGGATCCAGTTCCACCGCGAGGAGTCCCAGTGCTGCAGTAAATCCCGCCAGATCAGTCGGGGAGCGAAGAATCACCAGGCGACCATTGTGACGCACTGACAGGTGGAAAGGGTAACCCCATCTGTAAGGGATGTGAAGGTCTCGCAGGGACGCTGTAAGAGGCCGCAGAGCCCTGCGGCGTGCCATGGTCCGGGGCGACAGGTCAGGGAAGAAGGTAATGGTTGCACCGTCGAAGTCAATGGATCCCCGCTCCCGAGCCTTGGACATAATTTCCTCCTTCAGTTTATAGAAGTGGATACAACACAGGACATCCCTGGGTTGTTGCGACGCAGGGTTGCGGTATCCCGGGACTCGATGCACCCTGTCAAGGTCGATAGGATCTGTCGCTCCTCTATCAAGTAGTGAGTTAAAGATACCTCTGATAGTGGGTTCCAGGTCCGCCGTCCCTGTCGCTTCCGGAAGGCTGCGAATTCTAACGTTGTTCCTTCGATTCCTATCTTCAGCGTCATCCATGTGCGTCCACACAGACTGCAGCAGCTTATGTTGGTTTAAAGCTGTGGCTTGTAGTGCATTGATGGACATGCGATGGGTATCCAGATGTGAATCCACTGTATCCAGGCGTTTGTGGACCCCCTTGATAGCGTCATGCAGGCCCGTCCGTCCTGTGTACATGCTCAAACCGAGCAAACAGGGCCTCCATATCCCTTTTGGAAGGGAGGTGATCCAGCAGCCGCCGGACATCTCCTGTGGAGCCATCCTGTATTGAATCCTCATCAGAGGAGACCTCTGGATCCGCCAGGACGGGAGACATGTCGGCTGGCTGGCATGTCTCCCGTCCGTCCCATCAATCCATGATTATACAGCAATTATACAGGGCAGTGTGCGGCCACACAAGGGCTGCGTTTAGGTCTCACCAGGGTTGCATGTGGGACTCACCAGGGCTGCTTGCAGGTCTCACCATTGCTGCATGCGGATCTCACCAGTGCTGCATGCGGGTATCAGGCTCTCTGGGCGGTTGCTGGGCCCTCCAGGACTCTATGGGTGGGTGCAGGGCTCTCCAGAGCTCTCTGGGTGGGTGCCGAGATCTCCAGGGCTTAACAGGTGGGTGTTGGGCTTGTGCCGTGCTCCAGGGCTGTACGGGTGGTGTGGGGCTGTCCAGTGCTGTGCCTGTCTCTGTGGGTGCCTGGGAGGAGGAGGAGATGTGGGGCCCGACCAGTGCTGCAAATACAGCTACTGTGAGGTCCCCAGCAGGCTGCCTGAGGTCCCCAGGAAGTGCTGGGCCGGTGTCTGACTTTAGTATTGAGGCATTTTCACAAGTACAAGTATCGGTATGGGGACATCCCTATTTTTTTAATGATAAATAACAAAATTGTGACTTTGATACTTCTAGTAGAGTGCTATGTCCTCTGGTGCGTAGGCGATCAAAGATGAGTATATCCAGGGGATCACCCCCAAAGGGGCTCTCCGTGTGCCCAAGGACTCTCGGGGTCGAGTTAACAGAGGGATCCCAGTAACAAGGGCAGGTCCCAGGGTTCAGCAAACAACTACAAGCTGCCAGGGCATCCACCAAGATAAAAGAGAACTGCGATCCATGGGGCATCAAGGTACTGGGGGAGTCTTCCACCCAAAATATTACCAGAGGCAAAACAAAAGCAAAAAATATGGGAAAGAAAACAACAAAAAGAAAGCCAGGTAAAGAGATAACTAAATCCTCACGCAGGGTTGAAGCAGTGACATCCATCCGTCCTCATTATGGTAGAGAGCTGCGAGTGGCACAATCTTTCCGTGACTTCTTAGAATGGGAAACTTCAGTCCATTGGGGTAGTGAGGGCACCTCAGGGAGCACGGGAGCCGGAGGGTCCGGCCATGGATCCAGTTCCACCGCGAGGAGTCCCAGTGCTGCAGTAAATCCCGCCAGATCAGTCGGGGAGCGAAGAATCACCAGGCGACCATTGTGACGCACTGACAGGTGGAAAGGGTAACCCCATCTGTAAGGGATGTGAAGGTCTCGCAGGGACGCTGTAAGAGGCCGCAGAGCCCTGCGGCGTGCCATGGTCCGGGGCGACAGGTCAGGGAAGAAGGTAATGGTTGCACCGTCGAAGTCAATGGATCCCCGCTCCCGAGCCTTGGACATAATTTCCTCCTTCAGTTTATAGAAGTGGATACAACACAGGACATCCCTGGGTTGTTGCGACGCAGGGTTGCGGTATCCCGGGACTCGATGCACCCTGTCAAGGTCGATAGGATCTGTCGCTCCTCTATCAAGTAGTGAGTTAAAGATACCTCTGATAGTGGGTTCCAGGTCCGCCGTCCCTGTCGCTTCCGGAAGGCTGCGAATTCTAACGTTGTTCCTTCGATTCCTATCTTCAGCGTCATCCATGTGCGTCCACACAGACTGCAGCAGCTTATGTTGGTTTAAAGCTGTGGCTTGTAGTGCATTGATGGACATGCGATGGGTATCCAGATGTGAATCCACTGTATCCAGGCGTTTGTGGACCCCCTTGATAGCGTCATGCAGGCCCGTCCGTCCTGTGTACATGCTCAAACCGAGCAAACAGGGCCTCCATATCCCTTTTGGAAGGGAGGTGATCCAGCAGCCGCCGGACATCTCCTGTGGAGCCATCCTGTATTGAATCCTCATCAGAGGAGACCTCTGGATCCGCCAGGACGGGAGACATGTCGGCTGGCTGGCATGTCTCCCGTCCGTCCCATCAATCCATGATTATACAGCAATTATACAGGGCAGTGTGCGGCCACACAAGGGCTGCGTTTAGGTCTCACCAGGGTTGCATGTGGGACTCACCAGGGCTGCTTGCAGGTCTCACCATTGCTGCATGCGGATCTCACCAGTGCTGCATGCGGGTATCAGGCTCTCTGGGCGGTTGCTGGGCCCTCCAGGACTCTATGGGTGGGTGCAGGGCTCTCCAGAGCTCTCTGGGTGGGTGCCGAGATCTCCAGGGCTTAACAGGTGGGTGTTGGGCTTGTGCCGTGCTCCAGGGCTGTACGGGTGGTGTGGGGCTGTCCAGTGCTGTGCCTGTCTCTGTGGGTGCCTGGGAGGAGGAGGAGATGTGGGGCCCGACCAGTGCTGCAAATACAGCTACTGTGAGGTCCCCAGCAGGCTGCCTGAGGTCCCCAGGAAGTGCTGGGCCGGTGTCTGACTTTAGTATTGAGGCATTTTCACAAGTACAAGTATCGGTATGGGGACATCCCTATTTTTTTAATGATAAATAACAAAATTGTGACTTTGATACCTACCGTGTTTCCCCGAAAGTAAGACCTACCCCGAAAATAAGACCTAGCACTATCTTCAGGGATTTCTGTAATATAAGACCTACCCCGAAAATAAGACCTAGCACTATCTTCAGGGATTTCTGTAATATAAGACCTACCCCGAAAATAAGACCTAGCACTATCTTCAGGGATTTCTGTAATATAAGACCTACCCCGAAAATAAGACCTAGCACTATCTTCAGGGATTTCTGTAATATAAGACCTACCCCGAAAATAAGACCTAGCACTATCTTCAGGGATTTCTGTAATATAAGACCTACCCCGAAAATAAGACCTAGCACTATCTTCAGGGATTTCTGTAATATAAGACCTACCCCGAAAATAAGACCTAGTGTCTTATTTCGTGCAAAAAAAAAATAAGACACTGTCTTATTTTCGGGGAAACACGGTAGCTATTTTTGATAGATGTCTTTTCAGGAATCCCTCAGATAGCAACATCACCGTTCCTATCTGGGGGTTTTTTCTTGTTCCCACTATATAACTTCAGGTGAAGGCTACCAATGGACTCCTGAAATTGTTCCATTTTTGTGAATTTAGTATTCATATGAAATAAGTGTGTGACGAGGGAGGCCTCTCTTGCAACTCCAGTCCCAAAACCCCTACATAGCAGAACAGGAAAGTCAGGGCCAGGGCCGCAGTCAGGTGGGTGCGGCCAGTACCATTGTAAGGGGCCCCGGCTCCAAGCTATAATTTTTCTGATAGAAGTATATGAATAGTTACATTTGCCTGGTCCCGGGATCCCCCCGCTATTGGTATCTTCCCCTGAAGTGCTTACAGGGGACGGAGTTTAATTTGCGGGGCAGAAGCGCCGGAGATCAAGGATGAAGATGTCTGCTGTCTGCCTGGAGGGGAAAGGTAAGTGTTCCCCAAACCCAGCACAGCGGACAGAGGCCCCAGGGATGGTGGGGGTTGTGATTGTGACAGAGACTGGGGGGAGAGAGAGACAGATCAACCCACGTTGGGAGCTATGCTTTATTCATGACCTAAACTTCAGAACAGCAGAAAACTGAATGTCAGGTGCACATTTCAACCACTTGCTGTCCGGGGCATTTTTTTACATTTGCACACACGTGATAAAATATACATTTTTGGCTAGAAAACAACCTCAAACACCCAAACAATTATATATGTCCTGAAAGCAGAGGCCCTGTAGAATAAAAAAAAATTAGTTGCAATTTTTTGCGCAAATAATAAATTAAATTAAAATAAAATTTAGTGCAAAGAAACAAATATAATACCCAATGTTTTGGTAAAATATGAAAGATGGGGTCACGTCGGGTAAATAGTTACCAAACATGTCAAGCCTTTAAATTGCGTTCGCCTGTGAAGCCACAAAAAAGTAAATACCCCAAATTTCCCATAGGTAACATTTTAAACGCTTTTACCGCTCATCAGTTTAGTACTAACAGTGATTGATGTCCCTAAAATGATTGCTCTCACGCCGACATTCGCGGCGATATGTAACATGTATAGCGCAATTGTCTTTTTTGCATGTAGGCACACTGACGCGTGTTCGCGTGTGTCTGTGCGTGCAACGTGGGGGGCGGGGGACTTAAAAACATTTTTTTGCATATTTTTTTTTTTGCTATGTGACTTTCATTTTCAAACACTTTCTTTTTTCCCCACTAACCCTATTTCTATCACATCACATTGGGGGCTAGCAAACATCCTATGAAATAGCAGATGGGGTGTGACAGGTCCTCTTTATGGAGACATCAGGTGTCTTTCCATCCCCTAATGCCACCTAGGCACCCCAAAGAAGCTGATGAAGCAGAGATCTGCTTCTCCAGCTTCATCTCCTGGCTCTAAGAGCCGGAGAATGTGTACCGTGACACTGGAAGTGATGCAATACACTTTCCCGGGTTCAGTGATCGGAGGAGAGATAAGCGGCTGAATTTCTCTCTGATCATTGCGGCGGGGAGACCTGCCGAGCCACTCCCCGGGGCCGCATGGGGACAGCGGGGCCCCGGG